>NW_020948840.1:6882309-6890582 GCF_900497805.2 Vombatus ursinus | reverse complement strand
ATATATATATATATATATATATATATATATATATATATATATATATGTATATGCACGCACATATTTATCTATATATCTATAAACATACGCATATACACTCATACACATTTCTGTAAGACTGTACTATGCTTATTTCCTCCTATCATCTGTTTCTCTGAAGGTGAGAACTTATTCCTTCACAAATCTGGGTCTTTCCATGTTTTTTCAACCAGCTTATCATTTCCTACGCCACAGCAGTATTCCAACCCAATCACATCCTGTCTGAGAGATTGTGTATGAAAGTTTTTTTTCACCAATTTTCTGCATTCCTTCTATTCTTGGCTACATAGGTGTTATTTATACAGGAAATTTTAGTTTAAAATAATTGAAAAAAAATAAAATAAAATAATTGAAATTATCCTTTTTACACTTCAACAATGCTCTTACCTTGTAACATAGTTCAAGGTCTGATACTGTTGAATCTTCTTCCTTTACATCTTTTTTCTCTGGTTTCTTTGAAGTTCCTGACCTTTTGTTCTTCCAAATGAGCTTTGTTACTATTTTTTCTAACTCAATAATATAATTTTTTAGTAATTTAATTGGGATGACATTGAATAAATAGATTAGTTAGGTAAAATTGTCATTTAAAAAATTATATTGGCTTTACCTGCCCATGAAACTTCAGTTATTTAGATCTGAGTTTATTTGTGTGAAGTGTTTTCTGTCTATGTTCATAAAGGTCTTGTGTCTGTTTTGGCAGGTATGTGCTCAGGTATTTTATACTATCTAGGTATTTTAAATGGTCTTAAACAATATTAAATAATATTATTGACACATAGTGTAGTTTCTTTATTTTTCATTTTTGATTAAATCTGTTTTAACTTTAACTTTGTCTGATATCATGATTACTATCCCTGTTTTTTTACATACTAAATTCTACTCCTGTCCTTTATTTTAGCTTTGTGTATATCTCATTTTTATAATGTTTCCTGAAGGTAATACATTGTTGAATTCAAATTTTTAATCTGTTATCCATTTCTGTTTTATGGGTAAATTCTTCACATTCACATTCTAAGATACAATTACTTGTTGTGTATTTTCTTCCTTCCTATTTTTCCTTACTCTCCTTCTCACCCCATTTACTCTGTCCCTCCTCATTCCTCTGCTTTACTTCTTCCCAATACCTTGCCCTCCTAGTCCTTAACCTACCCACCCAACTAAGAGTTCCTCCTTTATCCTCTCCCCCGACCCTATCCCCTTGCCCTCTTATTTCTTTCTGAATTTAGAAGACTTTTATACCCTTCTAGATGTATATGTTGTTCTGTCTTTAACCCATTCCTGATGAGAGTAACATTCCAGCAGTACCTGCCCTCCCCCCTACTAGCTTCTTCCATATCAATTTTTTCCTTTTATGCCTCATTTGTATGAAATAATTACTCACAGTAATTGTTTTACTCAGTTTTACACAGTTTTATTTTTTTTAGAATCACCCCATCATATTTACACAGTTTTATTTTTTTTTAGAATCACCCCATCATATTCAGCTCAGCCCATACCCATACCTTTCTTTCAAACTACCCAAATAATGATGACAGTCATAAGAGTACTGCTGATATTTTCACATGTATGAAGTAAACTATTTGACCTTATTGAGTCCCTTATAATTGGTCTCTAATGTTTACCTTATATTTCTCCTGGATGTTATATGTCAAATTTACCCTTAAGTTCTAGGGTTTTTGTCACAAAAACTGAAAGTCTTTGAGTTTGTTAAATGTCTTTTTTTTTTTTTATTCAGGATTATACTTATCTTTGCTGGGCAAGTTACCCGTGGTTGTAACCCTGGCTCTTCTGCTCTATGCTGTATGGTATTCTGAGACCTACAGTCTTTCAGTGTAATAGCTGACAGTGTAGTGTGTTCCTTATTATAGCTCCATGATATTTAAATTGTTTTTTTTCTTGTTGCTTCCAATATTTTCTCCTTAACCTGGGAGCTCTGAAATATGGCTGTGATATTCCTGTAGTTTTCATCCTGGAATCTCTTTCAGGTGGTGATTGGTGGATTTTTTCTATTTCTACTTTGCCTTCTTGTTCCAGAACTTCAGGGCAGTTTTCCTTGATAACTTCTTGTAATATTGTACCAAGATCTTTTTTTTAATCATAATTTTCAGGTAGTCCAACTATTCTTATATTATTTCTCCTCAATCTGTTCTCCAGATCGGTTGTTCTAATTTTTCCTCAATCTCTTTTATTTGATTTTAAAAGCTCTTTTTAAATTCTTCTAAGAACTCTTTTTGTGCATGGAACCATTTCACGTTTCTCATTAAAAAGGAGTGATTTTTTTTTTTTTATGAACCCAGATCTTCTCTATCCCCATAGTAACTATCTATGATTGGGTTCTTTCTCTTTTGTTACTCATTTCTATTTATTTATTGTTTTATTTTGTTTTTAGCAGCTGCTAGTGTAATCAAATTGTAGTCCTGAGGTATAAGGAATGATGCCCCAAGCCTCAGATCCTTCTTACTGTTATTTTCTGAGGTCTGTCTCAGAGCTCAGCCTTGGGCTGTCCTCTCCACTCCTAAGCCACAGCTAGGACCCCCAGCCATACTGTCCCATAAGTGGTCTTGCTCCCTGTAGTCCCTCCAGTGGCTACAAACTACAGCTGTCCTCTCTGCCTTGGAACTGAAACCAGGGACTCTGCTTTCCTGCAAGTTACCATAGCCAACAGAGTCCCTGCCCCTCACTACTGCACTTACCAGGTGTGTGCTAGCTCATTCCTGTGGCCACAACCGGAGATGAGTCTGGTCAGTAAATCTGTGCTTGGCATCCCTCTGCAGTGGAAGGTAGTCCTTCAATCTTCTACTCAGCCATCAGATCTCCACTCTGTCTTTGAGACAAAAATTTCTAAGGCTGAAGCTACCTCTCAACCCAGCTGCTCCCAGGGCCTGTTGCTTGTTGATTCTGCAGAGTCAGCCTGGAAGTGTTTTCACTTCACTCAGACCAAACCTCTGCCCCTTGAGGTCAGCTCTTTCCTGGGGTCTTAGGAAGACAACTGCTTTACCCTGTGTTTATTTCTGCTGCTCCGAGGCAATGTTTTGTCTTTTTGGGGGGAAGAAATTTGGAGAGCTGAAAGTTTTTTTTACCTACTCTGCCATGTTCCCAGAATCCTGTCTTATATTTTGTCTTTCAAAAAAAAGTTCTTTACTAGCTGTGTGACCCTGGGTAAGTCACTTAACCCCCATTGCCAAAAAAAAAAAAAAGTTCTTGAGGGGGCAGCTAGGTGGCGCAGTGGATAAAGCACCGGCCCTGGATTCAGGAGGACCTGAGTTCAAATCCAGCCTCAGACACATAACACTTACTAGCTGTGTGACCCTGGGCAAGTCACTTAACCCCCATTGCCCAACCCAAAAAAAAAAAAAACCAAAAAAAAAAGGTCTTGAGGAATAAAATGTATTTCTGATAACCTAGAAATTTTAAAATAATTACTTTTTTTCTCCTATACCCACAGTGGATCCAAGGATTATTCATGAAAATATGAAAGAAAAGGAAAGAATCCAAAGAGTGACACGGGAAACTTTTGGGGATTATGTCCAACCAAGAATAGAATTTGCACAGTACAAGGTAGAGATTATCTGTAATATTAACTTTAAGTTATAACAGTTTTTTAAAATGCTAAAGTGGAAAACCTAAGTATTTTAGTACAAAACTAATAAATGGATGGGGACAGCAAGATGGGCCTGGAATCCAGCAAGACCTGAGTTCAGATGAGGCCTCAGACATTTACTAGCTATGTGACCCTGGGCATATCACTTAACATCTGTTTGCCATAATGCACTGGAGAAGGAAATGGCAAACCACTTCAGTATCCTGCCAAGAAAACTCTATGGAAAGTAGAGTCTGTGGAGTCACAAAGAGTTGGACATGACTAAACAGCTGAACAATAAATGGACAGCTCTTTTTCTCACTGGGTCACCTGAAATTTTTTATAAAACACTTGTAACCATGAGAGACCTTATTTTGCACTTGTAAATGAGTTATATTGCTATCAAATATAAAGTAATATTTACTTTTCACTGTTAACATATATGCTTAAGTATACTGGTAGTAGTCTGTACTTTTTACAGGATAATATTTGAAAAGATTTAATAAGTTATTCCTTCCTAATCATTTTACTCAATTGTTTAGAGTATGGTCAAAGTTCTATGGGCTAGTTGGTATCATAGAATTACAATTGGAAGGGATCTCAGAAGTCATCTGGTCCAACCCACATATGAATAAGAATCCACTATATAATATACTCAAGTAAGTGGTCGACCAGCCTTTGCCTGAAGAACTTAAGTGAGGGGGAGCTCACTACCTCCCAAAGCAACTCATTTTACTTTTGAATAATTCTGATTGTTAGGAAACTCTTCCTCCCAATAGGTCTGTACATACCTGTTCTTAGTTTCTGCTGAATGCTGCTATTTGTGCCATCTGTGGCCAAGAAAAACAAGTCTATTCTTTGTCCTCCATCACAGCCCTTCTTTAGGTACTTGAAGATAGCTATCATGTAGTCCCTAAATCTTCTCTTCTCCAGTCTTGTTTGTTTTGCCTGTCACATCACACTGTCCCTTCATGAAAGTCTTGTTCTGTTGCCTCACTGTGACAGAAGTGACTCTTCTTTTTGAAGAATATTCCAACAGAGTAAAAGTTCTAACAGGTCTTAACTCTGGCTGAAAGGTATTTTAGTGTGGCTCCAGGAATGGATGGAATGTATGTTGTCTGAGGACGGGCCAAATTAAGTTTGGAGAGTCTCATCACCAAATTGGTGAGGGTGATTAATTTTTTAGCCACCACAACTCTGAACGACCATCTCCTAAGTTATAGAGTGGTTGTGATCTTTGTCAGTGGAGGGAATAACCATCCTCTTGAAAGTATAGATCCTTGAAATATCGAGATATAAGTCAGGCTATTGATTCAAATTGAGTTGGCAATCCACTAAAACCCGTTAGTTTTTCCCACATGAACTCTTTTCTAGCCATTCCTTCTTGCAATTCCACAACTAATTTTTTGAACCTAAGTGTAGCACTTTATGTTTACCCATGTTTAATTTCATTTTATTAGATTTAGCCCAATATTTTAACTTTATGAAATTTTAATAAAATTACTAGCAATAGGACCAAGGACCCTCCACTAGGAATCTTCAGATTGACTTAGCTCCATAAAATCACTACTCTTTCAGTCTGACCATTTCTAAATTCATTAACTGTGTTGTCATCTTGCCCACATCTCTCGATGTTGTTCCCCAGGATAATTTGAGAGACTGTGTTAAATGCCTTGCTGAAATCCATGTGTACCATCTCAATGGAATTTCCCAGACTACCAGTTTAATAACTGACAGAAAGGAATTAAGGTTTCTTTTACAAAAGAATATTTAAACAGCACATTAAACTAAAACTAAGTTTCATTATACTGCCTTTTCTTAGCAAGCTTAAAAGGTTTCACTTACAAAACATACATACAACTCTAAGATAAAATACCTCTTATGTAAAATATGGCACACCTGTATACTTACTATTTAGCTCCAACTTTTCAATTATTTTTTCTATTAAAGTAACTCATATTTGGAAATTGTTGATGCTCAAAACAATAGTATACAAACAAGTGCCTACTGAATAATATTAGTAGAACATGAGGTTTTTTTACATTAAAATAACATCCAAAAGTATGTTAATTTTTTTCATCAAGTATATAAGTATTCTACTATTATGCTTTAAGAAATGATAGGCAGGATGATTTCAGAAAAACCTGGGAAGACTTATGTGAACTAATACAAAGTGAAGTGAGCAGAATCAGAACATTATACACAGTAGCAGCAATATTGTATGATGATCAGCTGTGAATGACTTAACTATTCTGATCCATCCAACATATTTCTGAAGTTCTTATGATGAAAAATGCTATCCACCTCCAGAGAAAGAACTTATGGAGTCTATATACAGATGGAAGCATACTTTTTTCCTTTTTTTAAAAATTTTTCTTGTTTGTTTGTTTTGGTTTGTTTTCTTTTACAACATGGCTAATATGAAAATATGTGTTGCATGACTTCATATGTATAATCTATATCAAATTGCTTGCCTTGTCGAGGGAGGGAGAGAATTTGAAATTCAAAATTTTAAAAAACAAATGTTTAAAAATTTTTTTACTTGTAATTGAGAAAAAATAAAAAGGATGTAAATATTCAGTAGTTATTTAGTTCTCAATCTGTGATTACACTGGTATAAGAAACTCCTTCTCTACCACCGCAGATTGGCACCTGCTCTGCAGTGAGCTTGGGGCACTGACAGAGAAATTATTTGCCTAAGATTACATAGCATATAGTATCAAAGGGAAGACTTGAATCTAGGTTTTTCTGACTGAGGTCAATTCTTGATCCATTTGTTCTCTCAACCTGTTCATAACAGTCTTTTTAAAATGTTCTCATATATTTACCTCTTTATTGACAGCTTGAAACCAAATTCAAAACTGACTGTAAAAATGGCATCTTGGCTGAAAGGGAAGAACCTTTCAGATGCCTAGTTAAGTTCTCTAGTCCACATCTTTTGGAAGCATTGAAATCTTTAGCACCAGCTGGTAAGTATTTAGTTTTTATAACAAAATTAAAGTTTATTTTATGGTAATGCTGCAAGGTAATTTTTCTGGCCAGTAATTTCTACAGGCTTTCTCATTGCTCCTGTCTGATAGCCTGCAGGTTCCTATTTTCTATATTCTGTTGCAGCTATTCATAATATGAATTTATAATATGAATGAAGGGCTCCTTAATCTACCCTCAGATCTTTACCTTTTAAGTCTGAATGAAACCTTTGGCCCACAGTCACTTTAACTTTCTTTTCTTTATTTCAGGTATTGCAGATGCACCGCTTTCACCACTGCTTACTTGTATACCTCACAAAGCAATGAATTATTTTACAATTAGAGAGAAATAAGTTTTATTTGGAGTAAACATAAGTCCCTTGTCTTATGTTCTAAAACATTTCAGTTCTCTTGTATGTTTACCTCTCCTTTCTATGTACTAATATTTCAATATGAATCCAGTGAGAAAACACCACTTGCATTCTTAATGAACCTGCTTTTTCTCTCTCAGAAAATCAAACAAATTGTTCTCCCAACATGAGAGTATATGCAGGTAGGTTTGACTCTAGCATTGGTCCTGTAGTAGTGCCCTAAATGGCCTAAAATGAAGAGGGTTGTGTAATAGCCACTTCTATTATGTGTCCTAATAAGCACCGACTGCCATAGTTTCTCCCCTTGTCCAACCCTTGGTTTTGTAGCTTGATCTTCTTTAGTCTTGGCTCAAAGAGCAAATCCCCAAAATACCAACAAATACTGCATAAACTTTATAGAAAGAACATAAAATTGTTCTACAAATCAGGACCCATTACATACTCGTATCATCAAATCCTTTTTCATGTGACATAGATTCAGATATTCACAGAAACATGCATGAATAATGAATGGTTTAATGGGAACATACTTGTCTTAATTTTATGTTTTATCACATTTACAATTCATTCAAATCACTGTACCAAACCACAGCTTATAAATAAAGATGTGAAAAAACTAAATAAATCAATGATCTTAATTAAAATTCTTCTGGTTCACATGACTGAAAAACATAATTTTGTGGAAAAGTTTGTTTTAGTCCATAAGCCACAGACATTTGTATCGACAAAGCAAGTAATACATGTTTACTGAATGAATTATTAAAGTAGGTACTGCAGATAAAACAGCAACATTTGTCTTAGATAAATTATAACTTGGATAATACATTTTTCCAAGGCTACCAATGATGACTTAATTGTTGAACCTGATGGCATTTTCTCAGTCCTTTCAGACCTTCTTGATCTCTGTAGAATTTGACACTGTTAACTATTTCTTCCTGTATACTATCTCCTTGAAATTGTTCTGCTGGTTCTCCTTCTATCTTCACGACTACTCTTCAGTCTCCCTGATTAGGTCATCATCCATGATCAAAGACTCTGTCCAGGGTCGTCCTCTCTTTATATACCCTCCGTCTTGATTGTCTCATTAGCTCTCATGTATTGATCATCTCTATGAAAATGAACTCTGTGCTTATTGGTCCAGCTTTAATTTCTACTGAGTTCCACATTATTGAACATCTCCTTTAAGCATCACTGGTACAAAACTTGTCCAAAACAAAACTCATTTTCTTCCCCTATTCCCTCCAAACTTGCCCTTCATGGTACCACCACCCTTCTAGTCATCCCCATTCAAAACCTTGTAATCAACCTCTGTGC
>NW_020948840.1:6595861-6882299 GCF_900497805.2 Vombatus ursinus | reverse complement strand
AATGTTTGTTGAAATGAATCAGTTCAGATCAATAAGCATTTATTAAGTGCTATTATGTTTCCAGGGACTCTGCTAGGGGTCTAGGGCTACAAAGAAAAAAGCTAAACAGCCCATGACCTCAAGAAGCTTAAATTGCAAGGGTGGGATTGGACAGGGAGAGAGAAGTGGAATAGGACATGTGCACAGAAAATTATATACAAATATAGAAAAGGACAAGTGCAACTGGGGGGATCAGGTAAATTTCTTGGAAGATGAGTCAGTTGGGCTGAATTTTGAAGGAAGTTAGAAATTCTAAAAGGTAGATGTGAGGGGTGAGTGCATGGAAACAGGAGATAAAATGTCACATTTAGTGAGCAGCAAGTAGGCCAATTTAACAAAATATAAAGTTTGGGAAGGACAGAAGTGTATAAATAAACCTGGAAAGGTAAGCAGAAGTCAGATTGTAGTGCAAAGAGGGATTTGTATTAAGACTCAGTCAGACCTGAGATTCAGGAATATAAATTTGGTAGCTTTGTGGAGGATGGATTGGAGAGAAAGGGCTGGGAGACCAATTAAGAAGCTGGGGTAATCAGGAAAGAGGTTATAACCTGCTTAACCTGGAATAGTGGCTGTGTGTCAAGTTACAAACCTGGGTGATGAAGGATACTGAAGCCCTCAACAGAAACAAAGAAGTTAGGAAGAGGGGAGGTTTTAGAAATAAAGTAGAATTTGAGATGACTGTGGACAGCCAGTTAAAAATACTGAACAGCAGTTGGTAATGTAGTTCAGGAGAGATTGTGGCTGGATATATAGCATTGGGAGTCTTATGCATAAACATTGTGGTTGAACTCATGGAAGCTGACAAAATAACCAAGAAAGATAATGTAGCAAGAGAGAAGACCTGGGACAGAGTCCTGGAGAACATACCTGTAAACATAGGCATTAGAGTATGCATGATGGAGTGACCAGACAGCCTAACTAGGAGTACTCTGTGGGGAAGACCATGGCTAGGATGACATAGAGGCCAATGGTATCAAATACTTCAGAGAAGTCAAAGACAAGAACTGAGAAAAAGGCCAAGGATTTGGCAATCATTACACCACTGGTAACCTTGGAGAAAGCAATTTTAGCCAAGTGTTGAGGTTAGAAGCCAGATTGCAAGGAGTTGAAAAGTGACTGTGAAGTAAGAAAGTGGTGGCAATAAGTATAGACAGCTTTTTCTAGGAGTTTGGGGTGAAAGCAGGAAGAAGGAAAGGATAATAGTTTAAGGTGGTAGTAGATGAAGTGATGGATTTTTAGAAATGGGAGAGAACATTTGGGCATATTTGTAAGTAGGGAAGATGTACATCTTGCACTACAGTTTAGTAGTCTGTGCTTAGATTGTTTTGGATTTTAGTCCATACCCATGATTTTATCAGTGTAGGAGCTCTCTCCACATATGCATATGTAATCTGTAATGTATAGCCTTAGCTGCCTGGAAGCACTGAAAGGTTAAGTAACTTACCATGATCATATAGCAAATATGTCAAAAGTAGGACTTGGTGATTCAGTTGGAAAAGTACTGGCTCTGGAGTCCGAGGACTGAGTCCAAATCCTACCTCTGATGCTTACTACTTATATGACCTTGGATAAGTCATTTGGACTAGATGGTTATTGAGGTCTCTTCCAGCTCTTAACCTGTGATTCTAAGTCTTCCTGACTGCAAGGCATGCCCTTTGTCTATTGTGCTATTCTGCCTCTCAGTTTTGACTACTATTTAAATAAAATCTTTCAAGTTATAGAAGAGTAAAATTATATTTTGATAGATCTTAGGCATTCATTTTATGTCTCCAAATGCAAAGATGTCCTTTGTTGGGAGAAACCCTAAGTGTTGCTTTCTAACTAAATCATATAAAGAGTTGTGGGTGGATAATATAGAGATTGGGACTTAAAGATCATTAATTCAAAATCTTTTCCAGTGGGTCTTTGTTTGCATTAATAAGAAGGCTGAATTTGTCATCATATATCTTAGTGGTACATGTTATGAGTGCATAATCACAATGCCATAGCCATATTCTAGGCTTATTGGCCTTACGGTGTCATGGCATGGCCCATAGAACAAGCTGATGCCTTAGCCAGGTTAATTTTAATGTATTGTAAAACAAAATGTCAAGTTGTTATGCTCAGAAGTAATAGACTTGAGCAAAGGGTAAAAAAAAAAATACAGCGTAGTGCAGGGGTGGGGAACTTGCAGTCTTGAGGCCATATGTGGCCCTTTAGGTCCTCAAGTACAGCCCTTTGACTGAATCTAAACTTCGCAGAACAAATTCCCTTAATAAAAGGGTTTGTTCTGTAAAACTTGGACTCTGTCAAAAGGTCACACCCAAGGACCTAGAAGGCCACATGTGGCCTCCAGGCTGCAGGTTCCTCTACCCTGGTGTAGTAGCTTGCATAGCATAGTGGAAAAAATGCTTGGGTTTGGAACAAAGGATCAGGATTCATATCCTGTCTCTGCTACTTCCTACTTTTGTGACCTTGGGCACAAGTGCCTTACCCTCTCTGAGCCTCAGTTCTTCATGTAAAATGAAGGTGTTGGACTAGTTGGCCACTAAGGTTTCTTCTAGATCTATATTCTGTGATTTCTGTAGCACTCTAAAGTTTACGAGGTGTTTTCTTCACAATCTTGACATAGATTGAACAAGTACTATTGCCTCTCTTATTTTCAAAAAGTGTTTTTTCACTTTCCTTTTTTGATGTCACTGCTTCCTCCCCTACCCCAACCTTCCCTTGTAAGGAATAAATTTATTTAAGCAAAACAAATCAACACATTGGCCATTATCTGAAAATATTTGCCTCATTCTGCACTTAAAATCCACCACCTTTCTGTTGAGAGATGGGACACATGTTTGACCATCAGTCTTCTAAAAGACAGCATTGGTCACTGCATTGATCAGAAAGCTTAAATCTTTTTTTTTTTTTTTTTTTTGGCTAGGCAATGGAGTTAAGTGACTTGCCCAGGGTCACACAGCTAGTGAGTGTTATGAGTCTGAGATCAAATTTGAACTCAGGTCCTCCTGACTCCAGGGCCGGTGCTCTATCTGCACCAACTAGCTGCCCCAGAAAGCTTAAATCTTTCAGTGTTGTTTTCCTCTACCATATTGTGATTGTTTTGTAAATTGTTCACTTAGTCCTGTTCACTTCATCAGTTCATACAAATCCTTCCCAAGTTTTTCTGTTTTTTACATCCATTTATTACTGCATTACATTCCTATAACAGTTTTTTCAGCCATTACATAACTGATGGACACTTTACTCCTAGTTGGTACTAGGATGGCATTAAAAATATTTTTCCATACATGGACCCTTTCCTTCTGTTTCAAACCTTGGTTTCCCCATTTTACAGAATCAGGAATTAAGGCATAGGGCAGTGAACAATTACATGTAACTAGCAAGTGTTGGTGCTAGGATTCGATTCCAGGTCTCCAGACCCTTCGTCTATGCAAGACTATTCAAATATAATTTATATAAATTTGAGTTATAGCAAGTGATACAAAGGTAACATCATTCCTCATTCAGGAAAAGGTGATGACCTCGGAAGGAGAAGAGATCCTTTCTAAGGGATGCCTGGCACTGGGAGGGAGACTGAAGAATGTGAGCACAGCTGGAGCGGAGTCCCGCCTCCTGGCGAGCACAGGCCCCGCCCTCCGTCCCGCCTTCCCTAAAGGGCTCTGCGGGGGGGGCGGTGACACGGAATAGTGACGTATTCCAGGAGCTCTTGTTGGTTGGCTGAGGCGGCAGGCCCCCGCCCTTCTCGGAAGTAGCCGGGGAGCAAGGCGGCCTCAGCAGGGCTGGCTTGCCGCGAAGGTAAACATGGCGGCTACGGACGCGGCGGCTACGGACGCAGCGGCACCGTCCGCGGGTTTGACCCCAGCCTCGCTGGCTCCGGCTTCAGACCCGGACGCTACCCGGGCCAATGGAGGAGATGCCGCCACCTACGCGACCTCGGGCCGGTGGGGATTCGAAGCGGGTTTGCGAGGAAGCCGGGCTAGGACGGCCGGGGGAAAGCGGCAGCCCTCAGCCGCGACCCCGAGCCCGAGTCCTGCGGGCGAACTGATCCGGCCGTCGGTGTCGGAGCTGTCCCGCGCCGTGCGCACCAACATTCTGTGCACAGTGCGCGGCTGCGGCAAGATCCTGCCCAATGGGCCCGCGCTCAACATGCACCTGGTGAAGAGCCATCGCCTGCAGGTGAGGCCCCATCCGATCCCACCCCCGCCCCCGCCCCCGGCCGGCCTGGCCCCACCGCAGCCACACGCGCACTCACGCCCCTCCCTGGGGACGGGCGAAGGTCGGTGCCCCGAGTGGCAGCACTGGCCTGCCATGCCCCCCGCACCCGGCAGCGCTCTGCTCTCCCCTGCAAACACAATTAGGCTCCCACTGTGTACAGCGCCGCGAGCCCTGATCTGGCCCCCCCAGTGCCCGTCGTTCCCCCTCTTCGCCCAACCTCGGAGTGTCCGCGGTAAAGTGCCCAGCCACAGGTGAGGCCCGACCCCAAACAGCGATGGTTACGGGGCTCACCGACACTAAATAACGGCACAACAGAGGTGTAAACAAAGTGCCCTCCGAGGGCAGGGGGGAAGGTTATGAGCACGGTGGCATCTGGAGGAGGAGGAGGCGTTTCGTTTGGGTGCGCCCATCCAGGCCTGACGTTTCCTTCCTCCACTGGCCTGTCTACTTTTACCTGGACCTGGGGTGTTGGCAGGGAGGGTGGTCTACGGATAAGTCCGCTGGAAGAAAGCTATTGTTGGAGGTTTAAATACACAAAGCGAGTGTAACCTAAGCTTCCTCTCATTTTTGGGAGGGGAGACTGGTTGTCAAGACAGCAACGAGGTACCTGCTGTTCGAGGACTGTGGTCCAGTATAGGAACTAAAGTCAATGCGGACTTATTAAGTGCCTTTTCTGAACAAGGCAATGGGCTAAACTGGCAATACTAAGGCAAAAGACAGTTCCTGCTTTCAAGGAGCTCAGTTTAATGAGGGAGACAACATGAACACAACTTGGTACAGACAAGATACATGCAAGATAAATTGGAGATAATCACCAGAGGAAAGGCACTAACATTAAAAGGAATTTAAAAAAAAAAAACTTCTTGTAGAAAGTGGAATTTTAGCTGGGTCTTTAGGGAAGCCAGGAGGCAGAGATGAGGAGGGAAGAGTCTTCCAGGCATGGAAAATGCCCAGTCGAGTATCTTGTGCTAGGAACTGCTAGGATGCTATTGTCACTGTGTTGCAGAGTACTTGTGTATGGGGGCAGGGGAGGTAAAGTGTAAGAAAATTGGAAAAGGTAGGGGCTAGGTGGTTTCAGAATCCTAATGAGATAATGTAGAAGGACTACCTTACCAGGCTCAGAAAATTATGATTGTTAGTCCAAAGATGAGAGATTAGAGTGGTTTTAGACTTAAATTTAAAGTGAGAAAGAAACTAAAGTGTTCTCAGAGAGGATTTAGAGTTAGTTTTCTTTAACTGACTTCGATTGTCTCAAGTGGCTTTGTTTTAGATAGCCAAGGATTCTGGTCATTTAATTCTATGGATTACTGCAGTTCATCTTTGTGCTTAAGTTTTCAAGGGATTGCAACAAATTTTGAGGCAATGTTAATGAATGAAAATGCATATTTTAAGCACAGACTTCTTTAAGTTTGGCACAGTGCTGGAGAAATAAAAACAAGCAAATTAGTCCCTGGCTTCCAGGAGCTTAATTCTGTTGGGGAAGACTGTATAGAAAGGGGAACTAGAGGTAAAAATGGGGGAATGAAGGGGACAGGGGCTGTGAGCACAGCAGCATAGCTTAGGGAATCCTGTGGTGGGAGTCCTCCGTTCCATTGGGAGTAAGAAGACCACATGACTTGGAGATGAAGGGGAAATGTTAGGCCCTGGTTCCTCCTAGATATTAGTTGGCATATCACTCCCAGGACATACCTTTTTAATGACTTATATTTAGCCCGTGTCTGTGGAATTAGGATAATAATCATAATTTTATTGCATGTTAAGGTTTACAAAACTTCCTTCATAACACCTCAGGGAGGTAGATAGTATAAGCTCCAATATTTATTTTTAACAGAAGTGAAGTGACTTGCCTAAGATAACACAGGTAGTAAATGACTTACATTTAATAATCCACTACTCTTGACTTCAGGTTTTCTGAGTTCCAAGTGCTGTGTTCTTCCCATTATGCTAGGCTGTGCCATTGTTGTAGAGATAGATGTGCCTCTCTAAAGATTTAAGCTAAATGGTTATTATATAAGAACTGGTTTTCAGAGCTAGTTCAAGAATACAGGTGTATTTACCCATTTTTCAAAAATTCCATTTCAAAAAAATGAACATAAAGAAAACTACAAGGGGCCAGTCATTAGCAATATAGTAAATTTAATGAATCTGAGAGGGTAAAGGATTCTTTGGGAGAAAATGTAATTTTTGAGTGTGTCATTTCAACTTGGATCTCATAATAATCTGTCCTGGAAGGGGGTAGCTAGGGGGCACAGTGGATAGAGCACTGGCCCTGAAGTCAGGAGGACCCGAGTTCAAATCCAGCCTCAGACCAAACGCTTGACACTTACCAGCTGTATGACGCTGGACAAGTCACTTAACCCCAATTGCCTAAAAAAAAATAAAATAATCTAACCTGGAGTTTGGAAGGCTGCTTTTAAAGTAGCTGTCTTTTAGTTCCATTTCAGATTTGGTCTTTCAGGCCCATTTTGTCTGCAGGAAAGCCCATGCAATTTATCCAACCCCCTTTTCTGAATTAGATGAACTTCTTTCAGTGGAAAGCAGGAACACCTACTCTCAGTCTGCTTCCTAGGTGGGTGTAGGTAAAGGAAGTTCCTTTTGATCAGTTGAGAAGTGTTTATCTACTTAATATATGCCTACCACTCTTTATAGTAGGCCTGAACTGGGGAAGTTTTCTTAATATTCAGCATAAATTTCTTTTTACATTTTTGGGGTCCTGGTTATAAATTATTTTATATTTACATATTACTCATTCAGTTAGTCATTGCCTAGTCAGTTTGTCCTTATTTTATGCTATTCTTTCCTCAAATATTCCTCCCCCCCTTAAAAAAAATGAGTCATTAATACCTTCCTTCCCCCACTCCCCCACATCTGTAGGAGTTGGGTCTGTGTTGTTTGCTTGTGTTCAGTGTTTTTTGTCTGTTTTTTGTTTGTTTTTTAAATTCTTGTCCATATTTCATGTCCTATAAGGAAAACTGGAAATCTATCCAGGCTCAGCTTTCTCTGCAGCAGAGGTCTTCCATGGAAATTGGAAGCTCTAGTGATTCAGTGAAGAGAAGGCAAAAGTGCCCATTGCTTGACTGCTAAGCATTCTTTATTCGTTATGTTTAGGGAGAAGGGGAGGAAGATAGTGCTTTGACTACCTGTAAGCTTCCTTTATATTTTAAAATGTGGCTTCCAGAATTTTTAGAAATAGTTTGCCAGAAAAACAAAGAAAGGAGGCTTCCAAGTTATTTAGGGAAGCTATAGATGGAGCTTAGACTTGATTTGTTTTAAATTTATAGTAAAAATTAAAAGAATAAAGTATTCCTTTTAAAAGTTTCCAGAAAGGAATGATGAAACATGATTTCCCTACAGCCATATGGCCCCTTTTGCATTCAGTCTTCTATTGTCCACTTTTCATTTTTGGCCTTCTTCCTTTTTCTTTTATATTAATTGACTATTAAAACTGCAAAAAATCATAAGTTTTGAGTTGAAAGGGCCCTTAGAAGTCATCTAGTCCAACACCTCATTTAATAGAGAAAGAAACTGACTCCTTGAGATGTGACTTGCCCGAGATCATAAAGTACAGCCAGGATTCAAATCTAGGTCCTCTGACTTCAAATCCAGCACTTTTCCTGCTGTACCAAATAATCTATTCAATGTCCTCATTTTAGAGAAAACCCAGAGAGCAAAAATGACTCCTCCAAAGTCATACTAAAAACTAAGAGACAGAGCCAGAACTCAAGCCCAAGTCTTCTGTCTCCAAATCCAGAACTCTTTCTGCTTACTGCACAGATCACGTGCATTTCTCCAAAATATTTATTTCTTTCCTGGAATCCTAATTCTCAAATGCTAATTGTATGAAACACATACCCCATTCATTGAAAATACCTCAGAAACATGATCTCTTTCTGTGTATAGTTTGTGTGCACAACAGATATAGCACAGAAAAATCTCACAAATACACTGACGCTCATTCATGCATAGGATCTGTGAGGTTTATGCATAGGATCTGTGAGGTGCATGCATATTCTACACACACTAAGTCATATTTTCCTAACCTCTTTAGTGCCAAGCACATCTCTTCTAACAGCTTTCTCCCACCCAAAGCTTGGACTTACTGTCCATGAGGCAGCCATAGTCAAAGAAAAGAGAAAAGGTGCCTGAGATCTTTGTTGTTGTTCTTCAGTCATGTCCAACTCTTTGTGATCCCATTTGGAATTTTCTTGGCAAAGATACTGGAGTGATATTTTTTTTTTTTTAAATTTCCTTCTCCAGCTCATTTTATATATGATGAAACTGATGCAAACAGCGTTAAGTGACTTGCCCAGGAACATAACCAAGTCTGCAGCTAGTAAGTGTCTGAGGCCAAATTTAAGCTGTGGTCTTCCTGACTCCAGGCCCAGCACTCTGTACCACCTATCTGCTTTGCCACCTAGCTATTCCCTGAGATCTAGGGAACTGGATTGAGACGGAGGAGGTTAGAAAAGGTGGTATAATGAAGAACTAGTCTTTACATAGAAAAGGCACCAAGCAGTGTTACACAACTAGCCTTTGAAAGTTAAGGCAAGGAAATAATAATGGGGAAGCAGACTTGATCTGAGTTAGCTTTAATGGCCCTGTGGCTAAGCAGGTATGTTACAGGTCTAGGTCAAGCTGAACATTTGGACAACTGACTTGTGTGTGGGTCTGTTTATTCACAGTGTCATCATCCTTCATTCTCCTCACATTAACATACTCATCATTAGCAGTACTCACATACATATATGTTAAGACTAGAAGGATAAGTATGATAAAAGAATAATGAAAAATAAATATTAAAAAGTACATGGATTAGTGAGACTGTGTAGGTGAGATATTGTAATGAAGAATTAAGTCAGTGGATAGTAATTGAAGCCCTCAGGTGCTAGTGTATAGTGTAAAATAAAACTCTTGTAGCAAATGGGTCGTATTGTTCAGCTTGATTTTCTTTCCAGAGTGATTCAGTGATCCAAGGCATTGTTTATCTTAGATGAGCCTGTTTGGATGATTTTGACCGAATTAACTATATTAACTGGCAGATTTTGGAAGACAAACTATCAACAGCAGTAGTGTTACTTACAGCATATGTGACAAGACTATTGGGCCTATACTTAAGTAGGAAAGATCTGGGTTTGGATAGCACCTTTGATACTTATTAGCTGAGGGCAAATTACTTGACTCTCAGAGCCTTAGTTTCTTCTTCTGTAAGGAGGTAAAATAATACCTTTAGTATATAAAGCTAATAGTTATTTTAGAGATCAAAATAGATGATGTATGGAAAGTACTCTGCAAGCTTTAAATTGTTATAAGATGTCAAATATTATATCAGTCCTTATGCAAGGCAATGTGCTAGATGCAAGAGGTACCAAGAAATAGAAGATAGATCCTGTCCTCAGATAAGTTAATATTTATTTGGAGAAACTGGATATGTGCATAAAACTGAACATACAGCTAAGTGCCTTGAGAGGAGGGAAGGATCTAGGAGTGGTGAAGTACAGACTAAAGAATACTGAAGGGAGTTGGAAGGGGTGGAAGTAAAAAATATGCAGTTCTATTGACTTTTGACAACATAATTTAAATATAAAATTGCATCTTTTACAGGATGGAATAATAAATCCAACAGTAAGAAAGGACTTAAAAACGACACCAAAATTCTATTGTTGCCCTATTAAAGGATGCCCTAGAGGTCCTGACAGGCCATTTTCACAGTTTTCTCTTGTAAAACAGGTATTTTAATTTTTATAACTACTTTTCTGGGAAGAATTATAAATGTTAATATGAATATAGTATGTTTCTGTTATTAGAAACTAGCAATAAACTAAGACATTCTGTAGGAGAAAGTTTGTTAGAATGCAACAGGCAGCATCTCAATGGAGAAGATGCAGGTATTAGAAAGGGATGTTTTGGGGAGTGTTTTCAGGACTGAAGTAGCGAAATATTGGCATAAATTGGGATGGGCTGAGGACTCAGAATAGGTTTTGAGAAATGGAGAGTGATCCAGGATGGCAGGGGGTGAGGTGAATGCATGTTTAGGACATGTCTGTGTCTCACAGAGTATGTAATGTGAGGAAGGTATGTCCTAGGTCATAGGGGACCATCTCAGAAGAGAAGTCTCTCTTAGAGGATGAAGATATCACCCCCATTTAAAAAGTGCTCAAAGCAGGTATCTCCAGGGTGAAAGGTGGGAGTACCAAAGAATGGGGAGAGGGGAAAGGAGGGAAGGGAGTGATCAGAGAGCATGAAGGATCATATTTAGAATCTCAACAGGATAGATTTGGTCTTAGAAACAGTAGTAGGTATCAGTAACTTTTTCCTTCTCCCCTTTCCCAACCCTCCACAAATACACAGGGTATCTCAAAAATCTTAGCGTAGTTTTAAGCTATTAAAGTTTTACACGGCACTAAGACTTTTGAGACACCCTGTATAAATAAAGTAATAAGGTGGAGAAAGGTATGTGGTGAATTGTCATTTATGTGCCTTCCTAAATCCTGCCCCTATTTGACTACCATTGTTTTTCCCCATCTAAAATCATGCTTGTTGTCATTAAATTTACTGTTTAACATTTTAACCAGTTATTTTAAATTTTTGTTCTCATGCTGTAGCACTTTATGAAAATGCATGCTGAAAAGAAGCATAAATGTGATAAATGTAGCAACTCTTATGGTACTGAATGGGACTTAAAACGACACGCAGAGGATTGTGGCAAGACTTTCCAGTGCACATGTGGCTGCCCATATGCCAGCAGAACAGCATTGCAGTCACACATTTATCGAACTGGCCATGAGATCCCTGCAGAGCACAGGTATGAGGAAATGAAGTATGATAGAACTGTGGAGCAGATGGGTAGGATCAAGCCCTTCTCTTCTACAGAGCTAGTTATTCCTAGGGAGATGATTGAAGAAGAGACAATTTGCAGCTAGGCAGAGAGGAGCTTCTCAAAGTAAGACCTTTTAGATGTGCCATAGCTGTTTCAGCTCTTTGATTTCTTTCTGCCACCTACCTTCAGGGTCCTTTGTGGCTTGTAGATTGGAAGATGTTATACTAGACCACTCTGCTTCCAGAAGTTATAGGGGTTATAGATGTTAGTGTGAATTGGTAAGTTATTTTAGTGTGTTGCAATTTATATATTATAATAGCACGAAATTTAGAGATGAAAAGTATTCCAATACATGGTAGTTTTAAAATTAATCTGTTAGTCTCACTGAGAGACAGCGTGGCCTCTCGTGGATAGACTACTGGACTTGGATGAGGAAGACTTAAGTTCAGATTTGCCTCTTGCACTGGTGGGTGCATTTTTCAACCTTCTAAGCCTCAGGCAATTCTCTAAAATATATCTACTAAGTTATAGACAGGATGGTGAGAGGAGTCTCCACACTCACAAAATCACAGATGGCTTTCACTATCTTTATATTTAAAGGAGCCCGCTCCCTCTCATTGTGTTACATTTTCTCATTCTTCTGCTTACCTCAGCAAGACCAGCCCTTTAGGAGATCTATCATTCAGTCATTCAGTCAACAACCATTTGTTAAAGGCCTGCTATCTGGCCAGGCTCTGAGAATACAAAGATAAGATAGACAGCCTAGCCCACAAAGAGCTTTGATATACTGGGGGGGGGGGATACAGCATGTTCACAGCTAAATAAATACAGCATCTATAGACAGAATAAATTCACACTGATTGGGAAGAGGCACTTATAGAGTCAGGAAAGGGCTCTGGAAGTTGCTGGCAATTAAGACAGGTGAGAAAGACCAACACAGGAGAGCCTGGCCAAAGGCAGGGAGGTGGGACATGGAATGTCGGGAATGAAGATCATTAAGTCTGCATATTTGTCTAGGGGGTGGAATGAATGAGGGGGAGAGAGGTTGAAGCCAAATCAATGACTTTTAAGGATAAGTAGAGGAATTTGTACTTTATTCTAAGGGCAGTGTGAGCCATTGAAGTTTCTTGAGCAGGAGAGTGACATGGTTAGACCTGTATTTTAGTACTATCAATTTTGGCAGCCACACAAAGGATAAATTGAAGATAGGAAAGACTTTATGTAGGGAGACCAATTAAGAGGCTACTGTAGTAGTTAAAGTAAGAGATAAGAGGGCTGAACTAGAGTGGATATAGTCTGAGTAGATGATAGATTTTTCAGGAGGTAGACTTGACAATACTTGTCATTGGATTGGATGTAAGGATAAATAAGAATAAAACAGCTGAAAATGACTCCAAAGTTGTTGAAAACATGGAGGACTAGAAAGATGCTGATTTCTCTTCCTGCCCCTCCCACTTCCCTGCAGAAAGAGGGAAGTTAGGAGGAGGACTGGTTTTAGGAGAAAAATTATGAATTGGGTTTTGGATATGTAGAGTTTGAGATGCCTGTGTAATCTCCAGGGGGAAATGTGGAAGTAGAGTTCAGGAAAGAAATGAATATATAGATGAAGTCATCTTCATGGAGATGGTCACTGAACCTGTTGGAACTGATGAAATCCCTAGAGAGCGTAGAAGGTGAAGAGGGCCAGGACAGAGTCCTGGGATATGCCCACACAGGTAGAGCAGGACATGGATGATGCATCTGCAGAGAAGACCAAGAAGGATTTGTCAGACAGTTAGGAGGACAGTTAGAAGAGAACAATTAGTTTCGTGAAAACTCAGGGAAGATAGTTGAGAGTAGTCAGCAATGTCAGGTGCTTTAGAGATGTCAAGAAGGATGACAGCTGAGAAAAAGTCATCAGTTTATAGCAATAAAGAAATCATGGGTGTCTGTGGAGAAGATAGTTTCAGTGGAGGGGTAGGCGCAGAAGACCGATTGCAAGGGGTTAAGAAGTGAGGGAGAAGTAAGAAAGTAGAGGCAGGTAACATAGATAGCCTTTCCTAGGCAAAAGTAGTCCTCTATTCGGAAGGATTGATTGAACAATCATAATAAAAGTTGTTGAGGATGAATCAGCGGCATGGATTTTAGAATAATTTTTTTTTAATTCTGTTAATGTTTTTAGGGACCCACCTGGTAAGAAAAGGAAAATGGAAAACTCTCTGCATAATCAGCAGTTGTCTGATAAGGCACTTGAATCACTGATCAACAAACCAACTACTGGAACAGACACTCAAGACTTGGAAACTTCAGAGATAAAGCTGGTGGCTTCTTTTGAAGATTCTTGTAGCTCTAATGCCAGAAAGCAAACCCTTACACCTCCAAGATACACTCCGAAGTTACTTTTGCCGAAGCCCAAAGTGGCTTTGGTTAAGCTTCCTGTTATGCAGTTTTCCCATTTGCCTATCTTTGTGCCTGCAGCAGACTCCTCGGTCCAGCCTATGGTGGTTGGTGTTGATAATCAAGGGTCTGCCACAGGCACCGTTCATCTGCTTCCTTTGTCAATAGGAACTTTAATACTAGGATTGGATCCAGAGGGTTTCTCACTTAAGGAAACTTTACCGCTTTCAAAAATAGTCAATCCCGTTGCTGTTGAGCCTATTAGTACAGGTGTACAAGTGAATTTGGGCAAAAACCCAACTAATGCTTTACAAGAATTAGGAAATGTGTGTCAAAAGAATAAAATTTCTTCCATCAACGTACAGACGGATGTATCTTATACTTCACAAACCCTCATGTCACCTTCACCTTGGGCCCCTCCTGATTCCTCTGTATCTTCTTGTTCTCAAACAGATTTAACATTTGGTTCTCAAGTTTCTCTTCCCATCAGTGTTCAGACTCAAACATTCTTACCTAGTTCTAAGGTAACTTCATCTATAGCAGCACAGACAGATACCTTTACGCATGCTTGTCTCCAGCCATGTGGGATCTCTAGAGAAACTCAGACCAGTGGAATCCAGAGTTCAGCAGACACCACAGTGTCGATGAACCAAGCTGTCATGTGTAATGATATTTTTGAGAATGTCCATGCATACAATGTTTCTACCCCAAACATTTCAAACAATAGTTTAGTCACTGCCCCTGTATCTCACAGTTTGTTACCTCAGGATGGCTGTAAGAATTTGAGTCCAGATGTTGTAAAATCTACGCCTGTTATGAACTTCAGCACACAAAATAATATACTCCCATCTCAAAACATGACTGATAACCAAACCCAGACAATAGATTTGTTAAGTGATCTGGAAAACATACTGTCTGGGAGTCTTCCTGGCCAAACTTTGGATAGCCGTAGTCTCCTGTCTGACAGTAATACCGGGGCTGATCCTCAGCTATCATCTGGGTCAACCCAGAACCCAGGAATTGATTTTGACATTGAAGAATTTTTTTCAGCTTCAAATATCCAAACTCAAACAGAAGAGAGTGACCTTAGCAACATAAACACTGAACCAGTCTTGGAATCTCTGGATATAGAAACTCAAACGGACTTCTTACTGGCAGACAGCACCACTCAGTCTTATAGTTGTAAGGGGAATTCCAACTTCCTAGGCCTGGAAATGTTTGATACTCAAACGCAGACAGATTTAAACTTCTTCTTAGATACTAGTCCTCATCTGCCTCTGGCAAATATTCTGAAGCACTCTAGCTTTTCCATGAGTACTGATTCATCTGACACAGAAACTCAAACTGAAGGACTCTCTGTTGATAAAAATATACCTGGCTTGGAAAAAGTCCAGTTGAATAGTACAGAAACCCAGACTATGAAAAGTGGTTTTGAAACCCTTGGCAATTTGTTCTTTACCAGCAATGAAACTCAAACTGCAATGGATGACTTTCTTTTGGCTGATTTGGCCTGGAATACGATGGAGTCTCAGTTCAGTTCTGTAGAAACACAGACATGTGCTGAACTGTGTTCCGTGTCAAACTTCTAAGACATGATTCCAAGTGTAGGGGAAGACATTTGGAAACTTCCCTTTGAGGTGAGAAAATGAAAAAATGGAGGACAACAGTGGTCTATCAGTGTTGAATGTAACTGATCTTATGCAGTCCCTTAGCAGTTTCCTCATGATACTTTGCGTCTTGTATTTGTAAACATGAAACTTGTATATGTTTTATAAAGTGTCAGTGTCTATAAATTATTATTTTTTAGTTGCTCACTGTTACTACTTCATTGATAGTAATAGCTATCATAGTTCTTGTGTTTTCCTTTACACATTGAAAATTCACATAGAACTATTTCACTGAAACCAAGTCTACCTGCTTCTGGAGTATAGCCTATTTTGTTATGTTTTCAAAACATTTTGGTCTTTAAGTATAGAAAGTGCTTTACTAGGGGGAAAAAGAAACTAAATATTTTGGGGGTTTTGCACTTAAAACTTCTGCACAATGTTGACTCAAAATTCCTGTTGGTTCTTGAAGCTAGTGTTTAGGGTGGACAGATGCTTTATAATCCCTACCCTAGCAGGCTGTGTCAGCTATATGCAGCTAGATTGATGGTAATGACAGCCACATATTTTTTTAATTTTTTGGTTTGGGAACTTCACCATCTGTTTTCTAACTTACGGAATTAAAAAAAAAAAAGCAGCCCTCTTTCAGGCTTTACCTATTAAAATAATTACTGTACAAAAGATATAGTGACTACGCTGTGAGCTACTTCATAGGTGTCCAGTACTTTAAAAATGGACAATCTCTCTGTGCTTTTCCACAAGGGACTCTCCTATAACAATGCTCTTTAAAGGAAAATGATAGATAGAAAGTGGTGTTAGTTCTGTTGAAAGTAATTGTCACCTAACAATAGCAAAAGCAAAACTGTGAAACCATTTATTGATCTAGATTGGAATTTTTCATAAATAATCTTACATTGATTCTCTAAGTGTTATAGACTGAGTGGTGCTCAAGAGCTACTTCCCAAAGCAAACAAAATGGATTTGAGTTTTATCTCCTCTTGATGTTAAGGAATCCTGCCCTGCTTTAAAAACAGAAACCAAAAAAAAACCCCAAACTTTATCTCTTTCTCCTCCTTGGCTAAATTAGGGCAAGGGTACAATACAATCTATGTTTCTTTTTTAAAGTGCCCCAATTTTTATATCTTCATCAATGGCCAACATCTCTCTATTAATGAAATGCTGTAGTGAGGGAATAATACTTGTGCCTTGGGGCTGGACATTTTGGAGTAAATTTATCCTAAACACCATGTTTATTTTGTTTTGGGGGCATTTTTTGTTAAAATTTTAAGGCAAGAATACCAAATAGTACGGTCCTAATATAAGTTGAGAAGAAAAGCATATGGCTTTAATAAGGAGGGTATCATATGTCTGCTGTGGAAGAGAGATGATTGAAGAATAGTGCTGGTGTTTTTCTTTGGTTTCATAAAATGTAAGCCAGGTTTGAGGAGATGGAGATTCTTTAGTTTGACAGGCACATTTTTTAAGTTTATAAAACCATTTTATGGTCCTCGTATCAGACATGCTTATGCAGATAGGAAGCAAGGGTTTAAAGAAACATACCAAATCTCAGAAGAGAACTACTGACAGTTATGTAAACTAAAATTATAGTGTTATGCTGCTATTTCAGATGTCTGATACAGAGACCATAACATAATGATTTTAGGAGGTTTTAGTAATGATCAATAATTTCCCATTGGAAGCAGTTGAATTCAGTGTGGTAGATGACAGGAAAACTGTGATGTGATCAGAGTGGGTATAGATCTGGATTTCAAAACTTAAAACATATAAAGCCTTAACTTAGCAATTCCATGTGTTCTTAGGATTGTCATTGCCTTAATGTTTAAACTCTCTCTTGGCAGAGGAGCAGTGCATGTTTGTTTAGGCCTTGTGTAAATACTGTATGTTGTGATCCATGGCTTGAAGAAGCGCTTTGTTTCTGTGATAATGGATATTTTTTCTTAATTCAGCCAATAGATATTTGTAGGAAAGTAAAGCATGTACAAATACAAATAACAAATGAGGCTTGTTTCAAAAGCATTTCTTGAATTACTCAAAAATGAAATAAAGCTCATTATAAAACCTAAAATTCAGTGATTAAAGAGAAGTCAAAATCATTTAAACTATACTGTTGAGAGTTCTTTAAGGTCTTTACTCAAACGTAGCTTGTCTTTATTCTAAACTCTTCTGCAAAAAGCTTATTTCCCATTAGGAGCCATATTGCTTTCAACTTTTGACCATGAAAATAAACATGCCGAGAATTTTACTAGCAGAAAGATGTTCTAAATGGTACCTGTACAATTGATAAAAATTTCACTTTAGATCTAGATGACAAATGGATAAATTTTATGAAGCAAAAAGTTTTAAACTTCATGAACTACTGTTGGAAAACAACCAGCTGATTCAAAGAATTACTTCGGTTGATACAAATTCTCAAACATGAACCTTTTTGAAAAAAAATTATGCCACTTTTGTGGAAATAAGTATGGTTCTGGCATAAGAGCTAAGATGTGAAGGTTAGAAGATGTTTGGCTACTTCCTTTACCCTTTCAGTAGAAGGTTGTGTGGTTCTAGGATAAGCATTCATTCTCCATGTGCCTCTATTTCCTGCTTAAGATGAGGGAAGCTCATCTAAAAAGGAATGTAACTTAAAGACATATTTTTAGAACTTTGTGACTGGCATGGTGGCACATACCTGTAATTCCTGCTCCTGGAGAAGGCTGAGGCTGATGGATTGTTTGAATTCTGGATTTCTGAGCTGCAGTATGCTAATCCAATTTGTGCTACACAAATACGGTGAGCCCCCTGGGAATGATGGGCCACTAGCTGCCTGAAGAGGAACAAGCCAGCTCGGGTCAGAAAAACATCAGACTAAAGCTTCTGTGCTTGTCACAGCACTTCTAGCTCGTATTAAGACTTTAAAAAAAAAAATCATCTAGTGCTTTTTCATCATATAAGGAGTTTTTTTGTTTGTTGTTTCAGATGTAAAATCGGATCTAAAAGATGTGAGATGGACTAAGTTATGTAGCTCAGTAGTTTAATTATATTTTGACCAACCTCAGTAAAGCCTTCTCCTTGAGAGCATCTGTTAAAAAGGATTTCAGTTTTGCCAGCATATTAGTAATACCTGGTACGAATACCTAGCAATCCCATTATACCTCAAGGAGTTCAATGACAGGTTGACAGAAAGGCCCTGTATGTAACAAACTAAAATATTCATAGCAGCTTTTTTTTTTTTTTTGCGATAGCAAAGAACTAGAAATAAACTAAGTGCTCATCAGTTGGGGAAGTCATGGAAGGTCATTGCACTGTAAGAAATGACAAATGTGAAGAATTCAGAGAAATATGCAAAGACAGATGGAGCCAAGAAGTACAAGAGAAATAGGATCAAGAAAGTGTGCACACAAATTACAGTGATGTAAACAAAAATAAGAAGCAGCTGAACACAGATTAAGTGCAATGAATAATATCAACCCTAGAGAACAGGATGAAATGCAGAGACCTTCCAGTAGAATGGTGAAGGGGTTATGGATGCTAACTATTATATACAACGTTAGACATAATGACTTTGTTGGTTGACTTTATTTGTTACAAAGGAACATTCAGTGGCAGAGAAGATCAAGAAATGATGGATGTGAAAATAAGGCTTCAAAAATAATTTAAATGTTAAAAATACCTTGTTCAAATGAAAAATGAATTTTAAACTGGAAGACTGATGGGGTGGGGGAAGGTTAAATAATAGAAATTTGTTTAGATCCTTCTGGAAGACTTTAGTCAACATAAAGATCTTGTAAGCAGAAGACAGAAGATCGTTGCTGGGCAATGATTTCCCTTGAAAGGATTAACTCAGTTAATAATGAACTAGAACTCATAAAGATACAATACAATTTTATTGTTTTTTGTTTTTTGTTTTTATTTTGTGTAGCAAAAGAGACTCCCTTGTGGTAGACTAAAGCTAGTCAGACATGACTTATAAAATAATAGCAGCCTAAGATCCATCAACATGACTAAATTGAGGAATATTAAGTTGTAAACTCATTTTAAATTATTTGAATGGGGCAGATACCTAAGGTCATGAACTGAAGATAAACAAACATCCATGTCAGCCATATTCAAATTCTGGGAAAAGCCCCTTACTTCGTCCCTTCAATGGAGACACTGAAGTCATGCATAATAAGTTGGGTGTTGCCTTTCAATCTAGTCTAATTGTAATATAATCAAAGCATGCGCTTGAGAATTTTGTTTACCAGTGCTTATGAGACTGACATTCTGAAAGCATCATTAGAATCCTGTTGCTAAAGCCTGCCTCATCACGAGCCTCTCTTTGTTGTGTTCTGAAGCAACCTGAAGATGTGTAACACAGCTACAAGTACATATAAAGCAAATAGCATCAGATTTCTGGTTTCATCTGTGAAGCACTTCCATGCTCCTTTGTCTTTTTGGAATAAAAATATCTCCATAGTGATCCTTTTTATTCCCAACGGTGCACATTGCTGAGAGGCTTCCCAGTGTCTGCCAGCAGTGACTTTGGCCAAGTACACGAGACTGCTGGTGAAGAAGACAACACTCCTGCCTAGTCACCAATCTTGGTATCTTCATCTTATTACTTTTTCTTTTTCTTTTTCTCTTTTCTCTCTCTCTCTCTCTCTCTCTCTCTTTCTGTCAGCTGCCAGCTAACTGGAAAACTACTAACTTTTTCACATCCTGGGTGGTGGAGTGAGATTTGTGATTTCATTCTCAAATTTGTAGACTAGAAATAAATCTGAAATTTATCCTCCTTCAAGTTGCATCTTCCTTTCCTGCTAATTCTAGTAATACTGGTGTGACCTCAGAATATATGGAACCCATACTGAAAGGACAAAAGTTAGTAGGTCAATGAACTTCAATCAACTCGCCTCATCTATTTAACTTCTAAATCATCTTTTTACTCAAAAAAAAAATTCCCCCACTAAAAAATCTATCTACTGAGAGAAAATGAGACTTCATACTTACAGACCTTGTTAAACAACTTAGAGAAACACTGCAGAAGGTATAACTGGAATTATTCAGACTACAAATTCCTGTCCATGGAAATCTTTGATTATATTTAGGAATTAATTTTAAGAATTATAAGCTGTTGTTTTAAAATTCCTCAGATTTGTAATATGTTCTTTTTCTCACTATGGAATTCTCAATTCTGAAATAAGGCCCCTTCCCTACATGGACCTCAAATTCTTCATCTGTAAAATAGTGTTGTATATAAAATGAAGGGATTTTCTAGTCTATTCTAATTTTAACTCCTATGATTTAAAAAAAAAAAAAAACAAAAAACGAGAAATCATTGGCACAATCACCAGCCATTACAGGGTGGTCATGAATTGTAAGAATACCTTTGACGTAAAGTGCTTTGATCTAAATAAGTGGCAAGTAATGCTACATTACCAACATCCATTAGTGACAACAGATGTCCCAACATCTTTCCCTAATGTAGTCTGTATTATGGGGCCCCTTCCATTTCTCAGGAAATAAAAAGGAAAAAAACTAAGCTTTGCTGAAACAGTAGCTAATTCTTCATCCATGATGGAGACTGAAAGATAAGGATATTGGATGAAAGCCAATCTTATCACTACAAAAGTGAAATGCTGAGTTTAATTTTCATCTAACCACACAAGTGAAAAAAAATGAGATCTGTAACATTGCTGATTATTTTATCCTGTCCCAGACAATAACAATAAACTAATTGTACTAGAAGAAAGTGCTTGTTTCCTATGTAATTATAGGCCTTCCAGGCTGAGAGAAGAGGTGAGGGATAATAAGACAGTTTTTAGTATATTTTCAAGTTACATGCCTAGTAAAGCTAAAAGTATCCCAATGTCTTTTAATAAACAGAAAAAGGCCTATTTTTGCTCCTGTGTTCAAGAAACTTCAATGATTCCCTATTGCTCCTAGCTTAAAATACAAATTAAATATATACTAACTTGACATTTAAACCTATTAGCCATCTGGCTCCAGCCTTATTCTCTAGGCTAACTTTACATTATCCCCTTTCATTTCTTCTGACCAAACTGCCCTACTTGCTGATGGTCGAACAACTTGGCATTTTAACTACTGCCTCTCTGCCTTTACACAGGCTAATTTCTACCACACCTGGGATACACTTTCTCCTCATCTCTGCCTCTTAGACTCCTACGGTTCCTTCAAGTGTTAAGCTCACACACACCACCTCCTGTCATATATAAGCCAAAGTGACTGACTGAAGTCAGAATGTGTGGAGATAATTTAAGGCTTGCAGGTCTCACCAAAAAACAAAACAAAACAAAACCATAATAAATTAAAAGTCTTGATTATCTTACTATGGGAAATAACAAAAGAAAATGCCCAGTAGTTTTGAAAACAGTAAAATGCTAACTAAATCCAAAAATTGTTAGCAGAGGAAAACTCCCAAATTTGAAACTCCAAGGCATGTGGCAACATTAGGAAAACAACATAATTAATTAACATAATTAATCCTATTAGAAATAAAATAGCCCAGACACATGATTATATCAATGGATTCAAAGAAGTCTGACAAAATATAGTACTCATTTAGGCAAAAACAATTCAAAACCTAAAAGATGCTGGAGTGGAAGGACCATTCCATTTAATCATTCAAGATGATAAAAGTACCTAAACCCCAGACATAGCATTATTTACAATGGAAAAACACTAGATGCCTTCTCAATAAATACAAGATGCCCTCCTCTCCATCATTATTTGCTCTAGAAGTACTAGCAATAAGATAATAAATTAAAGGAATAAATGGATACAAAATGAGGTTAAATTGTCCTATTTGCAGACAACATGGTGGATTACTTGGAAAACACTAGAGAATCAACTAAGAAACTAATGAAAAGCTCTAGTAAAATAGTGGGACGAAATAAATCCATAAAAATCATCAGCCTTTCTATTTAGAATAACAAAACCCAAAAGGAAATGATGTGAAAATTCCATTGAAAATAACAACAAAATGCATAAAATATCTGGGAGTCAATCTACAAAGACATACTCAAAATCCCTGTGAATAAAATTTTACAACTTTTTACAAAAATTAAGGAAAATAAATAATTGGAAAGAGATGTATTACTTATGGTTGTGCCATGGCAATATACTAAAAATGATAATGCTATTTTATTTATTTATTTTTTGGCTAGGTAATGGGATTAAGTGACTTGCCCAGGGTCACACAGCTAGTAAGTGTCAAGTTTCTGGTCTAAGGCCAGATTTGAACTCAGGTCCTCCTGACTCCAGGGCTGGTGCTTTATCCACTGTGCCACCTAACTGCCCCCAATAATGCTATTTAAATTAGAGATGTAGTCCTGTACCAATCAAAATTGCACATAATTAGTACTTAATTAAATGCTTATTAGATTGGATTGGATTGGTTTACTTTATTGAGCTAAACAAAATGAAATTTATTTGGAGAAAGAAAAGATCCCAGAATTATTTGCGAAAAATGAATGAACTAAACTGTTCATAGATAACATTTGACCCAGAGATCCTACTTGGGGTATGTATCTCAAGGGGCTGGGGCGGGATAGAGACAGAAAATTTCCATACAATTATCAAAATATTAATTGTAGCACTTTTTGTGGAAGTATAGAACTAAAAACATCAGATACTAATTGAGTGGGGAATAGCTAAACAAATTGTGGGATATGGATATAATATAGTATTATTGAACTGTAAGAATGACAAATATGAGGAATTCAGAGAAACATGGGAAGGGTTGTATGAATTGATGCAGGCAGAAACAAACAGCCATGAAAATAATTTATACAATGACTACAACCATGTGTATGAAAAGAGAATAAAGTGAAGTTGAATGATATAGAGCTACAATAATCAATTTTGGTCCTAGAGAAGAGATAAAGAAATGCTTTTGTCAGTGGAACCCAAAATTCTGCATCACATCACTCAAGGATCCCTTTCAGCTACAATATTTTTCCCCTCACTTAAAAAAAAAAAACGAATTTAGGGGGCAGCTAGGTGGTGCAGTGGATAGAGCACGAGCTCTGAAGTCAGGAGGACCTGAGTTCAGGATCTGGCCTCACACCAAACACTTGACACTTACTAGCTGTGTGACTCTGGGCAATTCACTTAACCCCAATTGCCTAAAAATAAAAAAAAAAAGATGAATTTAGTATTGGCAACTAGTTGACAATGCGGATAGTATAGCAGGCTTGGAGTCAGAAAGATCTGAGTTCAAATTCAGCCTCAAAATCTTACTACCTGTGTGATTGACTAGACAAGTCACATAACCTCCATGAGCCTCAGTTTCTTCATCAGTAAACTGGAGGTAATAAAAGCATTTACCTCAGAGGGCTACTGTAAGGACTAAGTGAGTTAACATATACAAAGTGCTTTATTTATTCTTGTTGTTGTTATTATTATTAACCAAAAGGCCATTGCCAAACAAAACTGTCCTAACTTCTAAATACTGGGGCATAAACCTAAATTAGACTAACAAATCAGGTTTGAGAGTTAAAATGCAATAAGCATTTGAGGATTATAAAATCCAAATTAAATAAGATTTACTAATTATGTATTAAAAGAACACACTCAAAAGTTAAAAATAAAACAATATAAAATGGTCTGCAGTCACCAAGTTAGGAGCTAGGGAAGGTGACCAGATGGCAATTACTTCTGGGGATGTTTTCTCCCAAGTTAAACCTCTCAAACTACAAACCTCCAAGCAGCTAAATAGCCAAATGGCCTCTCTTCGTCTTAACCAATCAATCAGCATATATCATAAGGACTGCTTATTTGTATGCAAAGTGCTCAACAGAGATAATGAAAGGATAAGAATGGAGGGAAGAAACTAACCCTTGGCCACATCTACAACAGTTCTGAGACCAGCCATGCCCCATCCATGACAGCCAAAGCCTACCCCAAACTCTCTCCTTTTGTGGTTCCACTTTTGAATATGGAAATTTGTATACAGGAGGGAAATTATCCAAAAGGAACAATGGAAAGGCTGATCCTGGCAAGGAGGCAAGAACCCTGCAGAAAGTGGAGATACCAAAGAGACATGGCACAAGGAACTGAAGGAGCTGAAGATGAACTGTGTGAATGTTTGATAACTCTACTTCTGGTGACTATACAACTTGAAATACTATTTTTACCAAGTTTTATAAAAATGTAGATTTTCGTTTTGTTTTCTTAAAGCCTGTGCTAATGGCAGGCACTAACACAAGTTCTAAGTACCCTTGCCTCCCTCTGTTTACACTGGCTTGTCAGGAGCCCTGGAGGAATGCTACTATTTACAATTCACTTCAGTGTCCTAAATAACAGCATCTGCTCATTGTCTATAGCCCAACATGTGTAAATACAAGAAGATGAGTCAGCATCTTGGCAGGATCTTAAAAGCACAGAGGATGCAGCATGTAATTCTTTTATGGGATAATAATTCATTTATATAGCACTTTGAGATTACAATGGGCAAACTACAGGGGGCCCAATAATTTTTTCCAGTACTGAGCAACTCCTATCTTCTTAGCCTGATTATCTACTAGCTAATGAGGAAGTACAGGCGCATGGTCCCCAGTTGGCTTTTGTCCAGAGTGTCTTTCTCAGAATATGGCTCTCCAGGATGGTGCTGGGTACACCTCAGGCTGTTTGTTCTAGGCTGGCTTTACTCATGGGAGATGGAGTATCTAGAATAGGGCAACTAGCCTATCTATGGCTGTCTTGTCAGTGTGAAAACTCTATAGTTTCCTCCCCCACTCCTACAGCGAAGACTGTAGATTTTGTTGTTCTTTAGTCATTCAGTAGTGTCTCACTCTTTGTGACCCCATGGACCACAGCATGCCAGGCCCTTCTATACTCTGCTATTTCTCAAAGTCTGCCCACAAATACATGTCATTTCTTAATTTATAGTTCTCCGGGGATAAACTCATTTGCTGAGGGAAACTATTTACTTCTATACCCTGAGGAGCTATGATTTCATTGGTTGGAATTCTCTCTACCATCACAGACTAATCTCTGTAAGATTTAGTAGTTGTCTTTGAAAATTGCTAAAGCTGAAAATCCATCAACCTGGATCATGGTCCTCTCTGAACTTAGGTTGATTCCTGAACAACAGACTATGTAGCCCTTCACTGGTCATGGACCTTTGCATTATGCACCTCGCTGATGCATGGTCTTATTATCAAAGAAAATTTGACATTAAGTTGGGTGACAATCAGTCCTATTTTAAATCAAAGAGAATTAGGCCTTTTCCCATTATTGTGTTATTTGAAAGGGAAAAAAAAACTTTCTGTGAAAAATCCCCCAAGTCGAAGGGCCCCAATTCCCAGGCAGAATGACTGCTTATAGTTTGGGAGTTACCCAAACTCTGAAAAGAGGAAGACCAGACCTGATCGATGAAGGAGCCCTCAAGTTAATGGGCCAAGCAGATTCTGGTTAGGGCATGGTGCTTTAACAGTCATTGAGGTTTTATTAAGGAAGCAGTAAAATGTGAAATGGAGAAGCTGACATTTGGTTTTAAGTCTAATTAACATTTTCTCCTAGAAGGGCTCCCAACTAGACAAAGTAGGGTCCTGAATCTATGACAGAGAAAGAAGAAACTACCTCTCTTCATGACAGTCTTCAAAGAAAAATGAGACTCACTTCCTGGATATGGATTCAATTTCATCTTGCGCTAAGTATTGGTGTACTGTGTCCTCAACAAAACATACAAGAGCCTTTTAATTTAGCTAAACTTCAAGGCCAAAAGTAAAACCAGTTTTCCCACTAATCTCAGTAAAATACAAAATTGGCACTTTTGTGAATGAGGAAGCTGAGGAATAACAGTGATAACGCTGGAGGTCTGAGAGTTTGGATAAAATCAGTGTCCAGAGAAAGAGAAGTATGGTTCCCTGATACAGTGATAACTCCTAGAGAGCCTATGTGAGGAAGGACCTACTGTTGGAAAAAGAGAAGAGTTAGGCAACTTGATATTAATAAGAATGTGACACCAATTTATAGCCAATAATCAAGTGCTCATTCTAAGAAGTTTTAGATAAGAGATCCAAAGCTGTGAAATAAAAAGAACTGTTACTATCTTATTAGTTATATATGAACAGTTTAATTAATTGTGTTTTTTAATCAATAGAGTAAAGAAAAACATGTTACTATGTGAAAAGTGGACACTTTCTTGGCTGTTTCTTCCTACCATATTTTAAAATCCATTACTCAAAAAACCAATCACAAGCTATGGGCTTTCCTATCGGCTCAGTATACCTATGCGCTAGATTCTACTATGGCCTACGTGAATTAAATACATTTTTTTTCTTTTTTTGTTAAAGGAAAGTGAGATAATCCCTGCCCCTTTTCAGCAATGACAATAATAAAAATAATAATGGGAAGATGCTTCCATCTTAGTAAGAAAGGTGCCTTGTAAAAACAATGTGTTTTGCTTTTTGGTCAGAATTTCTGATTCTGACAAGATAGGGAACAACTGGTGTGGAAACTCTTTCCATAAATGCAGAATGGCAGTTGAGAGATTACATGATTTGCCCATAGTCACATATGTTATCTCAAAGGCTGGACTTAAACTCTGGTCTTCCTTACTCCAACCAAAGCCAGTTGTCTAAACACTTCATGATGCTGCCCTGTATTTAGCTTGCTTTGTATATATTTGTTTGCACATTGTCTCCCCCATTAGATGTAAGCTCCTTGAGGGCAGAGATTGTCTTTTGCCTCTTTTTGTATCCTCAGCATTTAACACAGTGCCTGGCACATAGTAGGCACTTAATGTTTACTGAATGAATGAATGAAAACAATGTTAGTGTCTTATGCTCCTGGATACCATAATGACATCTGGAGCTTAGCACCTCTGATGAAAAGATTGCAGAACAATCTCTTGTAGGCCTAGTGAATACCAGGCAGGCTTTGTGGTGGCTGGAAGAATGCAGGGAAGACCAAAGATGCATGTAAGCTGCTTAAGTCCTTACTAGGCCTTTCTTTTTGCTAATTTGTCAATAGTTCTGTTGGTCCCTCAATAGGGCTGGGTCAGACCTGATGTTTTAATAGCCATAAGGTCTCCCCAGGGTAGGAAATGAGCCCTCCTCCCCCCTCCCCCCGAGGGACCTCAACATTTTGGTAACATTGGATGGATCTGTAGTTTCCTTGTTGTGCCCACTAACCTATTTGCTCTGCATGGAAAATCTTGCCTGAGTCAAACTATTTCATAACATGGTCTTTGATTAAAAGTCAGGTAAATAAAACTGAGGAGAAAACCCAGAATATAAATAAAGCCAGCAAATGATGGAAGGGGCAGTTCCTCAAAGACATAAATACAAGCTGGGCCCTTATAACAATGTGGCATGGTTTTATTCTGCTTTAACCCACCTACCCCTCCCACTAACACCCCATCCCTGCCAAATCACAAGGATCAGCATTCAATCTGTAGGCAGTTACCCCTACTTCCAAACTTCCAACAGCATCCTAGTTAGAATATAAGCTTCTTGAGGGCAGGGACAGTTTTTGCTTTTATTTTTATCCCCAGCACTTAGCACAATGACTGGCTTATGGTAAGCAGCTTAATAAATACTTGTTTGATCCTCAGCTCCTGCTAGTCACCACATGATAGGAAGAGCAAACTAATGATACCTTGCTAAGCAATTGCAGATTTCACTTCATGGAGTAGAAAGCAATGTGTTCAGCAGCTCTTTTATTTTGCTGTTTTTGTGTATCCTTTTTGAAATAATTTTTTCCATACAACATAAATTGTGTTATAAGCAAAATCCCAACCCCATAGGGTAAAACTATATTTGTTGCCATGATTTATGAAGATGGAAATACCATCTCTCTTAGTATTTTCCAAAGGGCCAAGACAAACATGATTTGGGAAGTTTTCTCCAAAGAACAGAGTTTTTCTTTGTATGAACTAATATACATATATGCTTGTGGGGTTTCCTTGTATGATGGTTCCATGACCCTGAGAAGCTAAGGGTCTCATTGAGACCGTGGTACACAAAATACTAGAATCTTAGAATTATAAAGGACCTCAGACAGCATCTGGACTAATTCCTGGATGAAGCATAAACCCTTCTACAGCATCATTATGAAGTGACACATCATATTGCACACTCTCTCAGACGTGGTTAAGATGTTGGTTAGTTTTCCTGCACAGCTTTTCTTTCTTTTTTATTCTTTGATATAAGTAATGGCTCACTGAGTAGAAGAATGGAGGTATGTGTGTTGGAAGTAAGGGCAATATAAAAACAAAACAACTAATTTTCCCCTAATTTCAGTGATCTAGACTGAACACCTCTACTGATGGAGAGCACCACTTTCCAAGACTCTAATTTGGGGTCCCTTACTACAACAAGTGGAATGAAGATACATGTCTCACTATATTTTAAGAGCTCTTCATACTGAATCACAATGTGCCTCCCTGGAATTTGTACCCATTGCTCCTCCTTCTTTCGTGCTGCCTACAAGCTATGGTCAGGCATCTCCATCCTTTTAAAAAACAAACAAAACACCTTCATTTGAACCTGCTATTCCCTCAAGCTATCATCTTCTACCTCTTTTTCATTTCACAGCCAAACTCCTAGAGTGATCCATTTACTACATTCATTTCCTTATGTTCCACTCACTTCTCCACTCTTGGAATCTTCCAAGCCTACCACATGACTGCTAAGGTTACAAATGATCTTTTAACTACAACCAGAGATCTCTTCTCAGTCCTCACTCTACTTAATTCTCCATAGCTTCTGACACTGCCAATCACTCACTCCTCCTGTATACTTTCTTTTCCCTATGCTTTTTGACTCCATCACCTTTTGGTTCTGTTCCTCTCAGTCTCCTTAGCTGAATTGTCCTTCATCTACTACATGTCACATGTGAATGTTCTCTAATGTTCTATCCTGTGTTCCCATCTCTTAGCGATCTCACTGGCTCCCATGGATGCAATTCTCATCTTGATCCAGATGACTCCCAAATCTATATATCCAGGCCTAGTTTCTCTTGAATTCACATCCATTACCAATTGTTTGCTGGACATTTCCATCAGGATGTCCCTCAGGCATCTCAAACTCAGTACATCCAAAACAGAACTCATGATGTTTTCCCCAAAATTCATCTCTTTGCCAAACTTTCCCATCTATCCATCTATCAAAGTTCATAACGTCAATATTATCCTTGATTCTCCCTCTCTAACTCTCCACCCAACCAAATCTAATCCATTGCCATGTCTTATCAATTCCACTTCCAATTTCACAATATCTCACATGTACCATTCCTCTCTACTCAGCTACTACCCTTGTACGTGCTTTCATCATCTCCAGCCCTGACTGCTGCAATAGCCTCATAAATTGTCTCTGCTTCCAATCTCTCCTTTCTCTATTCATCGTATAATGGATTACAAATAAATATTTCTAAAACATAAATCTGATCATGTCACTCTTCTACCCAAAAGTATTGAGTGGTTTCCTATCACCTCAAGGATAAAAGACACATTCCTTAACTTGGCATTTAAAGCCATCCAGAGTCTAGCTTACATGAATCTTTCCAGACTTATTTCATATTGTCCCCCTTCACAAATTCTAAGTTTCAGCCAAGTTGGCCTACTAGATGTTTGCCAAACTCAAAATGCCATCTTTGTTTCCATGACAGGAATCCATTCCCTCTTAGAAACTTTTGCTTCTTTCAAGGATTAGCTCAGGTATTTACCTACTATGCAGAGTTTTTCCTCATCCACCCAGTTTTTAGTGCTACTTCCTAGAATTTCTCTATATTTACTTTTTTCTATGTGTTTTATCCTCCCAGTAGAATGCTCTTTGAGGGCATGGACCATTTCACATTTGTCTTTACACTTATATGCCTAGCACAGTGAAATAAACACATTAGATGCTTACGAAAGTTTCTTGAATTGAAATTAATTTATCAGTGAACTCCTACTAGTGTAGTTCACAACCCCCACATATCTTAATAGACAGTTTTTACAAGTTGCTGTACCTCCCCCAAATCATCAGCAGATAGGCAACATTCTGGTGATAAGCATCTCCAAATTTAACTAGGTTAGTCTTTAGAGAACAAAAGCAGTCTGTTCCTGGGATTATATTTACAAAATCACAGAATCACAGATTTGGAAGAGACCTTGGAAGATATCTAAAGCAAACTGTGTCAGAGCAGAAATTCATTCTACAATATCCACAAGTGATCACCTAGCTTTCACTTGAAGACCTCCACTGAGGGAAAACCCAGTACCACCCAAGTTGGTTCTTTCCATTTTTTAATAGCTCTAATTGTTAGGATTTTTTCCTCATAGCCAAAATCTGCTTTTCTAACTTCCATTTGGAGCTAAGCAGAACAAAACAAATCCCTTTCCCACATGATAACTTTTCAAAGTCTTGGATACCCCACCCCCTGCCAAGCCTTCTCTTTTCTGGACTAAAGTTCCTGGCTCCTTCAACTAATCCTCAAAAAACATGGTCTTGAAACCCTTCACCATTCTTATTACTGTTTCCTTTAGATATACTCCAGCTTGTCAATGTCCTTTCTAAAATGTGGCACTTCAAACTGACTACTGTACTTTAGATATGGTCAGATGAAGACCTAGTTCAAAGAGATTATCACCCACTGTGTGTTCAGACACTATGCTTCTCAACATAACAGAGGGATAGCATTAGTTTTTTGGGATGCCATGTCACATTGTTGAATCATGAGCCTGCAGTCCAATAAACACTCCAGATCTTTTTCACATGATTTTTTTGTCAACACATCTCCCCATTCTGTACTTTTATAATTTCTATTTTTACTCCAAGTGTTGAACTTTACTTTTATTCCTAATAAACTTTATCTTATTTGATCTACTCCATTGTTCTACCTTGATCTTTTTGGATCCTGTCATCCTGTTAGCTATCTCACCTAGCTTTCTGTCATCTGCAAATGTGACAAGTATATTTTCTGTGCTCTTGTCATTGTTAATAATGCTGACCAGCCCAGGTTGAAAGACAGATCAATCAATCAACAAGCATTTATTAAGTACTTCTTATGTGTCAGGCACTGTGGTAAGTGCTGAAGATGCAAAGAAAAGCAATAACAGACCCTGCCCTCAGGGTGTTCACATTCTAATGGGGATGATAACATATATAAATCAGAACATATAAGTTAAGTACTGAGTTGGTGGAAGACAACCTTAGAGGGGATGGCACTAGCAACTAGTAGGGGGGGACAACCTGGAGGAAGGGGCATTTAAAGGAAGCCAAAGATTCTAAGAGTTGGAGGGTCAGAAGGAGAGCCAGTACAAAGTCATGGAAACAGAAGAGAGAGTATAATATGTGAGGAATAGCAAGTAGGCTAGTATGGGTGAATTATAGAAAGTGTAGAGGGAACTAGAATGTAAGAAGACTGGAAAAATAGGAAGGAGTCAGGTTATAGAGGGCTTTTTAAAGACCTATGCATTAGGAAATGCACTTTGATACCTTAGTGGAAGATGGATTAGAGTGAGAAGAGATTTGAGGCAGGAAGACCAATTAGAAGACTATTATATTATCCAAGACAATTCCAAAGGACTCATGATAAAAAAAAATGCTGTCTACCTCCAGAGAGAAACTGATGAACTCAAAGTGCAGATGGAAGGAGGAGAAGAAAGGGAGGAAGAAGGGAGGAAGGAGGAGAGACATGGGCATGTTTGTAGGCATGAAGAACAGTCATTGCACAAGGGGAGAGAGATTAGAGAGTAAAAATGATGGAGGTAATCTGTTGTGAAAATGGGATCAAGGATACATATAGTAAAAGGGTTGGTAAACAGAAAGGTCACCTCATCATGACAGAGTAGAGTGGAAGAGGCAGTGAGGAAAAATATCAGAGATTTGAGATGAGGACAAGGGTAGAAGAAAGCTCTTGACAAATGGCCTTAATTTATTTAGTGAAGTATGAGGTGAAGAATTCATCAGAAGGAGTGAGAAGAGGGAGTTGCATGGAAGACTTGAGGAGAGGAAAAACTAGATTTGTAACTGTCACAAAGGGGATAGGGAATCAATTAGGGAGGAGTATTAAAACTGCCTTGCTGTGATGAGGGACCAGTTGAGATTAGCTAGCACAAATTTATAGGGCACCAAGCTAGCATGGTTTTGTGATTCCCCAGTTCTGTTCAACAGCTGAGGAGTAAAGGAGATGATGAGAGTGATCCAGGGATGTGGCTTGGCAAGGTGTGATTGGTAATAAGACAAGGGAACAAGAGATATAAGTGTAGAAAATAGTGTGGAATTAAACTGGTTGACAAAGGGGGAAGTCAGGAGAGTGGAGCCAGTGCAGGCCTGTGGAACGTATAGAGCTCACAATGAAGGTGAAGAGTAGATTTGAGAGGAGTAGGCTTGGAGAAAGATGGAAGGATAAAAAAATTCTCAGATAAAGGAAATAAAGAATTCTTGAACATGGAAGTGGAACACTTGTGGGTAATATTAGGCAAGATCAAGGTTATGACCATCTCCTTATTAAACCATAGGAACTGAGCAGACTGAGGAACTAAGAAGGGAGGGTATTTGATATTAATATGTATACTGAAGCACCTTAGAATGAGAGGGAGATCTGGAGGACCGAGAAAGACTGTGCTTCAAGCACTAAACTCAATGAGAAAGGAGACAGAATGGCTAAGGGTTTGGTATATAATACTACCAGAATCTCAACTGAGTGATAAATTTGGATTGAATGAACTTCAAAGGAGGCAAAGCTGTTGAATGATGATAGTAGAGATACAGTCTGGAAGTGGCAATAGGTACCAATGGGTCAACAACCAGCAGTCAACACCAACAACCAGCAAGTTGGGGAATGAGTAAAAGTTCTACTAGCACTAGAAAGGATGGGGAGGAATGCTACTGACATTATCAAGAGGACATCAGATCTCAGTGAGTACCAGAAGATGGATGGCAAAAGAAAGGAGGATGTTTAAGATGAAAGGAATTAATTATAGAGCAGATATTCCAGTATAAGGGGTGTACATAATTGGAATGGGAAATTGCAGGGTAGGTTTGAGGAAGGTGGGAACTAGAGAGTAGACAGCTAGAGTTGTGAAAGCTGGTTCAATATCACTGGAAGGGGAAAGAGTATGCCAACCATTGAGAAATGAGTCCAGACAGACTAACATTGAGGTCTGAGGAAAGCAGGTGATTAGAAAGTTCAAGGTTGTTGTTTTATGCCAACCTGGTGTTTCTGTCAACTGGTTGGCAGTGCTGTAGCTCTTGAAGCATCAGGGCTGGTTTGCCCAAGGTATGCCTAGCTACAAGCCTTGTTGTGCCTAATTTGAGGTCTAGCAAAAAGGTAGACATTGGTTTGTTTCATCTGCCACTCCAGCTAGCAGCAGAGCCCAATAGTGGCTCCAGATCAGTAAAGGAAGGGGGTAGGTTGTCTGGCCTGACTCATTAGCCATGAAAAGGGACTGGCCCTATTGTGGCCGAAGGCAAGTCTAGAAGCCAAGAGAGATGGGAAGTGTTTTGCTCTATCCCCTCCTCTCTAGTCACCTTCAGAACCAGTCTGGAGGCCTGGAGAGGAGGAAGGAGGTGGTTTGGCTAGCCAGGCTTCTCCAATTAGAGACAGGCTATGGCATCATTGTACCCTAGGGCAATACACTAGAAGAATCCTTCCAAGCTGACATCAACTCATGTATGAGTTACTCTTTGGATCGAACAGGGTTCAATCAGTTTAAAATTCACCTAATTGTACTGTCATCTAGCCTATATTTCTCTATCTTGTCGATAGGGATAGCCTGAAAGACTGTCAAAAGCTTTGCTGAATTGCAAGTATGTAATAGGTACAGCATTTCATTGGTTATTATAGTCTGCTTACCATATTAAAAAGATAAATGACGTTAAGTCCAGCATGACCTATTTATAATCTGGTCACAATACTCACAAACTCTTAAACAATATGTTTTAATGCCAAACAGAAGTCAAGCTCACTGGATTATGGTTTACAGGCATCGTCCTTTTTTGCTTTTTTCCCTAACAGGACATTTTCCCTGCTCTAGTTCTGCAGCAGTTCCATCTCCCATGATCTTTCAAAGGTCACAGAGACAACCTCAGCAATTACATTGACCATTTCTTTCAGTATACTAGAAGGTAGTTTTGAGCCTAAGAGCAGTTAAATGCTCTCTTATCATCTCCTCTTCATCTTGGATTTCTACTCCTTGTTAACTATTTTCTAGTCTTCCTAATTCAAAGATCATTTCCCTCAGAAAACAGAAGCAAAAGCCTTCTCAGCTCCCACCAGTACATCCTTCAAAAACTCAAGGTTACCTCCACATCACTTCCTTTATAAATTTGACCTGGCTATGTAGTCAGTCACATTGGTCTCTTTAGAGCACTTTTTCTTGTCTTCTGGATTAGGATCATTCAAGACAACACTGTTAGAAACTCATTCCTAATATTCACATTTTTCCATTTATTCCTGGGTCTCAGATCATAAAATCATAGATTTCTCCTAATTTTTAAAAATGTATTCTTTTAATGTTTATGGCACATAACTGAATCTATCCAGCATCCCCTCCTTGGCTAGCATGAACTTTTTTTTTAAACATTTTTTTTTAAATTTTTAGGCAGTTGGGGTTAAAGTTGGAATTTGCCCAGGGTCACACAGCTAGTAAGTGTCAAGTGTTTGGCTGAGGCTGGATTTGAATTCAGGTCCTCCTGACTCCAAGGCCAGTGCTCTATCCACTGCGCCACCTAGCTGCCCCATTAGTATGAACTCTTAAAACACAATGTCACTTTCATTTCTATTTTATTCAGAATAGCAAATTCCTTTGTTATTTTCTCTACCTTTTAAAGGATAAAGTAATTAGCAAATTTAATCAATAATTTATTAGCTGCTCTGCTTTTAGCAGAGAGATTACTACAACAGATGTTCTGATGTTTAAAGTCCCTCATCACAACTGTTTGTGGTGCTAGATGAAGATGGTGATCTCTGTTATGATTTTGCCATCCCCTTCATCCATCTGGATAGGCAATCTATACTACATACCTACAAGGGGCAGCCAGGTGGCACAGTGATAGAGCACTGGCCCTGAAGTCAGGAGGACCTGAGTTCAAATCTCGCCTCAGACCAAACACTTGACACTTATTAGCTGTGTGACCCTGGGCAAATCAATTAACGCCAATTGCCTAAAAATTAACAATAAAATAAAATACTACATACCTACAATATCACCTGTTTCTCCATCTTTTTATACTCACCTAAGTACTTTCCACCATGACATCCATACCCTTCAGGTTTATTTATTTTCAGCTGTGTTTATTCTTGACAGAAACGCTATTCTTTCACCCTTTCTGATACATTTCTTTTGATTAAGGTATATCCTTACATTGCTGTATTCTAGTCATAAACTGAACTCCATTCAGGTTCAGTGATATAAAGTCATATTTACTTTCTTTCTTGTTGTACCTTTCCTACAGTGCCTTCTACATGTTAGATATTTCCTTGAATCCATTTTATTACTTGTACTCTCTACTGGTATAGACACATTTAGGAACCATTAATATTACTTTTTCCTCTATTCTCATTTTTCTCCTGTAAACTGCTGAAAATCTGCTGTTAATTTTTCTTTTCTGTCATATCTCTTGCTCTCCATGGTGTTTGATTTAGCAAATATATCTAAGCACTTTTCTCCCTTTCTTTCCATTTTCATTTTAAAGTTCTTTTAGATCAAGCCAGTCTCCAAACAAATATAGTGTAGCTCTCCTTAAATGCACACTCTCACTAGCCAAAAGCCTACTATTTCTATATCTTGAACCATGGTCCAGAAAGCTAAATTCCATTCTGCAACATAATATTCTTAGTCAGCTGTTCACTCTTCATATTCTCCTTTCCCCTCTAAAGTTCCAACTTTAAATCAAATGAAAACACACACATGTCCACAAGTCTTTCAGTTTCCTGCTTAACACATCATAATCCTTTGCAGGTTTCCTTCACCTGAATCACCAAAAATTATTGAGGGGGGTCAGCAAATCTGATAGAATCTTGAAAGGTTCTCTGTCATGGCCCAGATCCACAATCCAGGAATAAAGCACACGTCCCAAATAGTCATGTTAGGTTCACATATACACACTCCCCTGTGTCAATCTGGTTCTAGTTACTGTTTGTGGTTTAAAATAATAAAACTGCTTTTTTTTAAAGTATTCTATAATTTTAACCTTCACTAATTCAAACTGGCTTTTCCAATTACTCTGAATAAATGAGAGCACAGGATTGGGAGTCGAATCTGTTCCAATCTTGACCCTGCCACCAACTAGCTATGTACAAAATTTCGGGTAAGTCACTTACCTGATCTGGGTCTCAGTCTCCCGATTTGCTAAATTATGAGATTGGGACAAGACAGTCTCTAAGATTCTTCTGAATGCTAACATTCTATAATTCTTTTAATTAGAAGTCAGAAACCTGCAAAGTTTAAAAATCTAACTCATTTAGATCAGATAATTCCTCCAAATTAAAAAAAAGATAAATTGTAATTTAGATCACAATGTTTTAGAGCTAAGTAAACACTCAGAGATATCTAATCTAACCCCATTTTGTGGGTGAAAAAACTGGGTTTTAGATATGGCAACTGACTTGTCTAAGAAGAAACAGCTAGTAAACAGAAGATAACTGGAAACTAGCCTGGTCTCCTGACTGTCAGTGCAATGCCCTTTCTTCTACAACCAATATTTGTATTTTGACAAATAATATTCTATTTCCTTTATCAGTAAAGTAACGACTATCATATAATATCTATGATTCTGGAATTCAAGTTTACAGATCACTTTGAAGTCCTCTCTGAAAGATTCAATAAAATGTGAAATTACTGTTGTTATCAAATCAGCAGCAATACTGGATTTCTACATTATTTTAAGTCAATCAGGGTCACATTTAGACTTCTGTTTATACAAAGTGATTATATAGTTATAACAGAGTGCATTGTACCACTACCTTGCAAAATGTACTATAAAGGGAAGGCAAAGGATTACATCACAGAAGTGATAGCTCACTCAGTCAATATGGAACGTGAGAATCTTACCCCACATAGAAAAAGATGTAGTTAGCAAAAGCATTAAAAAATAATTAGCAATAACTCTTCACAGCTCCTCCAGAAATAACACTCATTGCCCTATTAGTTTCTTGCAGCCAGAGGGCCTACAAAACAGATTTTGTAATCAACTGAGCAGCAATAGGTAACCTCAGTGGTCCTACTACATCTAGCAAAAGTGTATGGCTTCTTTCTGGCACCACGTCATATGGCTAATGGAAACAGAGAAGGGCAGAAAATACAGGTGTAACCTGTCTTAAACAAATATAACATAAGAAAATACAGACTTATAATCCACAGGAGTTAGTGGTTGACTATTCACTTCGAAAAATAACTTACCACACTATTATTCTAAGAGGAAAGCTCACCTGGTACAATGAAAAAACATAATTTAGTATGAAAACACTGATTTGCAGGAACATGCGTACTGTATAAAGTGTAATAGGTCTATATGAATTATAAGAGAAATAGCATAGAAGGGAAAAGGCAGGGCCCGAATTTCCAATTAGCCAGGCTCATATAGTCTAGGGGTTAAGGAATCCTAAAAGTCAGGGCTGTGAGGGGCTAAGGAATGGGGAAGCATCTATGAAAGCTGTCAAAGTGACTTTTTTCCACAAATGATCAAGTCAAATGTCTTTCTCAATTTGAATTCTGTAGAAGTAGTTAGAACTTCTTGAATACTAAGGAAGAATGTGATGCTGCAATGGATAATGATGCATTCTATGTATCTGTTCACTTTATTATAGGACAGGAATTTCTATTAAAGTGATGTTTGAAATCTTATAATACAGTAAGGAAAACTCAAAAGCAAGGCAATAAACTTAATTTACAATTATAGCAGCCTCCATTTTTTTTTTTCTGCCTCTTACAACATGAGGAAAAATGGTCTCTAACCAAAATATACTGAACTTCCAAATTGCAGGAGTGGTGAAAATAACAAAATAGTACACATGGATGAAGATGAAAACTGAGCTATAAGTTAATACACATATTCCCATTTAGAATATACTGACTCTATTTGCCAGTCATTTGCATGTACTCCCTTCCCACCCACTCCTAACCATCACAAAGGTCATTTTTTTTTTTTGTAGAGGAAGTAAGCATTCCAGTTTCTTCTTTAAACTTAACTCTCTCTTCTAATTCATCACAGAAGAAAACAGAAGTAGGGAGTTTCAGATTTAGCTAATGAAGGAGATCTCTATGCAGAGAAAACTCGGTTTAGTCTAAACTCTTCCAGTGAGATCAGATGATGTCACTGGTAAACATAGGGAAATGGCCCTGCAAAGACAATCTGAGACAACACTAGTAAAAACAGACACTCCTTTGGATTCACCCTGAAATATTATTCATTTCACTCCCACTAGGCATGCCACGGGCAGTCAGAAGAATTCCCAACCTGTAATTATCAGTTTACAATTTGCATATACCTAAGCAGTATTTCCAGAAGGTAGCAAATGCACATTGTTTCTAAGCACAAGAATAAAACACAAACAGTAGACCTTCAGTTTCCTTAGGCTCTAGAGGGTGGGAAAAAAAGAGAATTTCAAAAAGCGTTTGTTTCCAGGAGATTATAATATGAAAACATTATAGGAGTCTATGAGGCAACACAGGAATTACAACTCTGTTCACAGTTAGACAAGGCAACATAGGACCTGAAAAAACCTTGGCCTCCACAGTTTTAGACCGGCTTTCTCTCTTGGCCTCAAGGAAATTTCGCTTTCTGATATTACCAGGAGGTCTTAACTCATTTCTGATTTTGACTTTACCATTCTGCATTCCCTGTTTTTCCATAAGCTGCAACGTAGTGAGATGGCTAAACTTTTTGGAATTAACTGAATTAGGGTCGGATGCCAAATCTTTCTCCGGCAGAAAAGACCAGTGTAAACAGCATCGCTCATGCTCAGGAAATAAAGTCCTTGTAATCCGTGGAGAAAGGGAAGGTGCATCATTTAATTTAAGATGCTTGTCCACAGAACCCCTTATTGTTTCAACAATTCTCTTTTCTCCTTTGTGATCAAAAGTCTTGTTCCCATAAATACAGGTAACGTTCTCAGCTTTATCTGAACTGGGCAGTTTCTCTTCCAAATGAGTGAAAATGCCTTTACTCTTCTTTACAATGACATCCAGGTTATTTTTGGAAGATGCTTTGAGGGGAGGCAGAACTAAAAGAGACTTGGAAGTCAGAGACTCCAAAGCAGTGCTATCTTTGTCTGAGTGGACACCAACATTTTCTGGCCTTTTGACATCCTTGAAACTGTCTGGTGAAAACCACTTCTCTGGGTACCAAACAAACTCCTTTACTTGCAGACTCTTCCATTCCCCCTGATTAGGGGTTGGAAAGCAGATTTTGCTGATTTCCTTGGACAGACTTTCTGTGCTGTTGGCTACATCTTGGCTTAGGGGACTGGCCTCTTCCTTTGCTGTCATCACAGGGACTGGTGCACTGGCTTGCAGTTTCACGTCGGGCTTGACTGGCTCAGCAAAAGGCTTAGGTTCAGGCACCATGTTTTTGTCAGTGACTTGTAACATATTTAAACATAGCAAGCAGCTGCTGACACATTCTCCTACTCTTGGTTTTTTGCATTTCTTTCTTGCCCAAATGCAGGCAGTTGGAGAAGCCATACCCCAGCCTTGTACCTGAAAGCAAAACAGGATGTTAATTTACAGAGTGGACCTGAAGGGACAGTAAAAGACTATATATAGGCAGGTGGTCCTTGACTTACAAATAGCCCAGCCACCCCTATGCTAGCTGCTACTTCCATAAGAATTCTTTGGGGAGAAAACAATTTGGAGCTTTCAGAAAATAAGTTATTTCAGAAGAGGAAGAAGGGGAGAATCTGTGAAAATTAAAAACAATTTAGAGGAGCTCCCAGACTTCCAGGTTGGGCTGCCCTATCTGTGTTAGCCACTGTTACCTATATTCCACCAATAGCTACCTGAAATTTTCATTTCATTCTGCTACACTGACTGAAATTTTACCATTGAAAGAGTCCTTGTTTTAACAAGCATCCTCTTTTAAAAATGCAAATACACTGGAAAGGTTGAGCCATCATCCATTCACACTTTATAAGATACACATAGCTTGAATGAGATTGTTTCCTTCTTAACACAGTGCTATGACCAGCTGCACTGAAGGTATTAGGACTTTTGATGAGGGAGGTCAGGGGTAGGCAAGTAATTTTGGAGTATGCAAAACTTTGAAGAGCAGGAAAGACCTGAGTGGAAAGCTGCAGTGGAGGCCTTTGGGAAGCCTGAGTGTACCAGGGTCATGGGAAAGGGAACACTAGGTAGTGAGAATGTGGTATAGATAGGAAGATGAAAGACTGTCAAAGATAAATCTACCTTAAAAATTCCTCTACATAATAGGTATTAAATATGTACATATTTCTGATACACAAATATATAATATTTTAGAGGAAAAATCACAGAATCAGAAATATTTTTAGAGAACCTCTATCATGGCCTCATAGAACACTGATTACTGATGCTCTGAATTATTTCTCAACTTTGGTTTAGAAACAATGCAAGGTTTCTCTAGTTATCTTAAAGTATTGTAGAACTTCGACATAATAGCTCCCAAACTTGATTTTAATTCAACTAAGTGCTTAAAATATATTTATTCCAAGTAGCATGTTAAGGTGTTTCAACTCCAAAAAAAGTTTAAAGTTGCTTCTTTAGATTTTGAAAACTTTCTGTCACTGTTCCAAAAAGCACCACCCTGAAATGGAAGTGCCATCTCAGTTTTTTACTCAGAGATTTCAATTTAACTTTGCAGAGGAGAATAAGCAAATAGGTAGGAAGCTGACACAATGCTGAATAAATGACTTTCTATCTCATAGAATTTACAGATAGAAGGCATCTTAGAGATTATTTGAGTCCAATCCCTAATTTTAAAGAGGAGGAAACCAGTCCAGAGAAGTACTTGCCTAAGGACAAGAACTGCTACATAGCAGTCAGGACTCAAATCCAGGTTCTCTGACTCTGAAGCAAGTGGTTTTTACCACTAAACCACATTGCTTTTCTAGTATACAAGGTGTATATAAAGTGTTAGTGTCATCTGAAATTTCAATTACCATGGACATACATTAGACAGAAATATACTATAAGTTAACATATCAGCACAATCATTTAGATAGCTAAACTTCAATATGTTTAACTTTCATAATAGGTCAATCTCATTTTCTAATCAACTGTTAATAATATGCACTTCGTAAATGCCCTTTATGATTTGAACCTCCCCCTAACCTAGCCAAAATAAGCATTCTTAAGTCTAGATCAGGCCACGAAACTCCGTAACTCAAAAATCTTCTGTGGTTCTTTACTGTATGCTCAGTTCTAGCTCCTTCACCTGAGATCCAAGGTCTCCACAATCACACCTCCAGTACCTTTCCGGATTTATATCATTCTCTACATTTACTCTACACTGCAATCAAGTTGAATTACTACCTGACCCACGAACATGTACTGAGATCTCCATAGCCATACTTTTCTTTACAGCATTCCCTCTACTTGGAATGCCCTCCTTCCCCCACCTCTACCTGCTGAGTTCCTACAAATCCTTTAAAACCAGACTCAAATCCCTCCAGAAAGTCTTTGTGGATCACTAAATCAGTAAAAACCTTCCTCTTGGATAATGCAAGGCACTTTGTTTTTCCTCTCCAATGTATTTATCATGTAATAATTATATAATAAAGTATAGTTACCTATGCTTTTATTTCCCTGCTAGACTGTAAGACTGATGTGGGCAGAGCTTGTATTATATTTAAACTTTGTATCTTTCCTAGTGCCTAGAAGTGCTTTGCACAATAGGTTCCTAATAACCATTTACTGAATGCCAAATAAAAATTCCTTTAAAGCTCATCATTTTGATAAGCAAACAAGTTTTAAGATCCCTTTTCTAACATGCAAAATAAAAATTACCTTATATAAATACCCCAAACTATTAAAGATTAATAAAATCAATGTAATAATTTTGCAATTTTTTTATAATCAGAGGGATGAAGCAAAACAAAAAAAAAAAACTTATCCAAAGATCTGTGACCTCATTGATATGAAAGCTCCCTTAACCAACACAAATCACAAGCTATCTGTAACTTGGTCATAATGCAATGGTGTGGCAGAAAAATTCAACCCCTGTAGCCAACCATCTGGTGATGAGCCTCCCAAAATTTATCGGTAATGGTCCTCAGACAACAGAAATACAGTCCCTTGCTGGGCCCCTCCTCAAGGCCTTTCTACCTGCCAGAGCTTGGATTCCACTGCCATAATCTTGTCATAATAAGGCATAAGAGAATTTTTGTGGAGTTTTAAATTAAGACAGTAAAATTTTGTTTGGATATTAGAAAACAAAACTTTTTGGACACCAGAATGATACATTATTTAAATAGACTACAGAGAGTAGTAACTGGGTCTCACTTCCAGAGATCTTTAAGAAAAATAGACAACCATCTATGCCAGATGATTTAATCAACCATCTGCATTAAGTCAGGAGACTGTCCCAGATGACAACCTGAGGTCTTTTCCTCTTATCCTATGACTTTAATTCCAGGGACATTGTATGATATGTAATTTAAAGTAGATTTTTTTTCTGGAACCTACCTGCCATTTTCTCTAAATCAAACAGAATCGATTTTGCTTTTATAATACCAGTATAATTAGTTCTTTCTTTTCACAAATCTACTGAATCCTTAAATGATTCAAAATCTTATACCTAGTAGAGGGCTTTATAATTTAGTAGATATTTAATGAATCTTTGTTGAATTCATTTAATTGAACCGAATAAATGAAGTTCTGTTTGAACTCAACTGCTTGGAATCTTGCGTTTGTAGGTTTGTTCCAGGATTACTTTAAAAGGAGTTCACAGACTATGGCCAAAGTTCAGCACAGCACAAACCAAAATCAGGACACACTTTGGGTTTAATTTCTGGGCCAGTACCCTAGTTGACTAAAGGTTTCAAATGGGCATATCCTTTGTGATTGCATTTCCTATTCAAGGGCTACCATAACCTCATCTAAGTTAAACCTGAGAGGTCTCTTGTAAATATTACACTCAGAGCTTTATGTGGAGAGAAAAAAGCACACGAAGACTGCTGAGGAAAATACTGTACTAAGAAATTCTCTCATCACCAAACCATCATCACCTCCCCAACTAAAGCCACTGCTATCACAGTCTATGGGCCAAAATCAACAAGTAATGTTGTGGACTAATTAATACAGAAAAATAAATATGGATGCGAAAAAATGGAAATGTTTAGCTTATTGGAGAAGAGAATCTTGAACAAGAATTTATCCATTTTTACCAGTCTGCCAAACGATGGATTAAAAAATACTTCAGTCTTAGTACAGTAGCTTTACACTGAACACTTTACCAACTCAACCTATAACTTTATTTATGCCTGTACAATGGAGGTGAAAACCATTCTTGTGGGCAATAATTCAAAAGGGTTTAACACACATGGCTGTTATTCAGATTTTCTCACAAAATGCTAATGAAAACATAATTTGGATGGCAACAGCAGTGTTACTCAGACATTCTTCATACTGTACAATCAGTGGTTTGCCTCTGAAGATCATGGTGGGTGAATGCTATTGATGAGGCCAGGAAGTATATATATAAAACCTGCTCTAGGGTATCAGCCTGTAGTTGCTGCTATTAGCTGGGCCTCCTTTGCTCATAGCCACACTAAATCTCTACCAACTTTTTTCATATTATTCTATGTGAGGTTGACTTGTCTGCTGCTCTTTGTCACCAGTCCATGGCTATGATGTGCTTCTAAAAAGATTACTAGTAGTCTTGGTTTCATTTTTAGTCAAGTGACAAGGGAACTTGAGAACCATCACCTCCAAGCCCTCTTCATTTACAGATGAGAAAACTGAGGCCAAAGAGGCTAAGTGACTTACCCTGGCAGAGCCAGGATTCAAATCCAGGGTTTCTGCCTCCAATCCAGCACTCTTTCCACTCCACTATGATGTCTCGTGGTCTGTCATAACTGGACAATGTGTTGTCCAGCAGCAAAATCTGGTGATCACTTTCATGTTACAGATGAAAACCACTGGCCATAAATGAGGTTTCTCTAGCACACGTTGGGACATAGTTTGTTTTATTTTCCCCTCAGGAATTAATTTTTAGCCGTTTTTAGCAATGCTGTAACTCAACAAAACAGCCTATAATCCTTTAAAAAGTTGCAGAATGTTAAGTGTTGTAAAGATCTTCATTTTATAAATGAGGAACTAAGAACCAGAAATCTCAGAGGAAAATGGCTTGCCTAAAGTCACTTCTGGAAAAATAAAACAAAGGATATATTCTATTCATTCTGTAACTCTTCATGTAAATAAAAAATAATAACAGAACTTTCGTTCAAGGTAAGAAGTATGTGCAAACAATGGTGAACGCCAAGACTAAAGAGGCCCAGGGCAAAGCAGATTTCCTTTCAATTAAAAACAAGCCTGGAGAATCATTCTGACACAGCCAGAAGATTTGACACATTGCTCAGATTGCATCTACTTCTGCATGGTATGATTCTGGGAATGTACAATAGTTTGTTCAGGACTTTGATCAAGATGTTGTTGGCAAAAAGGAGCAAGAAGTAAGATGGCTCTCTGGGAGAGGGAAGAAGAGGGATACAGGGGGAATTTCAGGTCATATAAAAATAAAAGCTATCCACAAAATTTTATTTTTAAAAAAAAGGAAAAAAGAAAAGGAGTAAGTTTTCTCCTCCCCGCCCAAAAAATTGGTTTCAGTCTGTACTCTAAGTTTTCATTTTGATGGTGATGCTGTGAATTGGCCTAAGAATCAGGAATACCTGGGTTCAAGTTTTACCTTTGACATATACTGGCCATGCGTCCCTTAGTAAGTCACGTAAAACTCTCATTGTCCCAGGCAAGTAAAGAGCAGAGCAGGCACTGATCTATGGTAGTGGAAGAAGTCTCCTCACTGGGAGTTCCCTCTACTAATGTCTTATTTCAATGCTTCATTATGGTATGGATGTAATACATTCCTCCAATGAAGTCCTATTTTAGTGCTTCATTAGGGCATTGGAGGTGACCCTGGGCTCCTGAAGGTTATGCAAATGGAACACAGATCTGAAAGATTCTATCAAGCTAGAAACAATGCAAGCACCGGCCCAGCAATACTCTATTATACCTTTCACCTGGGATCCAGCCTGTATAAATTTGGAGCATATCACCAGTTTGACTACAAAGTCACAAAATTTCACCCGTAATCTACAGACTTTCATAAAGATTTTCTGCTAAAACAAAGAAGGCTGTGCTGGTGGAAGAAGTATCAATAAAAGAGATCCCTGAAGTAACAAAGTATTAAGTAATTTATTAAGCCTCTAGTAATGTGTTCTGATTCTTCCTCGTGCCCTGGAAGCTCTAACAGGTCTTACAAAACTAGAAAGGCCTTGAGCACAAGTTAACTATCTGTCATCTGAAAACTAGCTAAGTGTGAAGAGGCTTATGGCTATAAGAGGATGAATTTTGTTTTGTTCACAGCAACTCTTGTAAATGCAGCCTAATATGGCAGAAAATGGCTGAAAATGGAAATAATGCATCCTGAAGTAACAAATAATAATAATAATTATTATTCACATTTATACACAGTTTTAAGGGTAGCAAGAGACTTTTCTCATAACAATTAAAGGAGATAAAATATGTAAAGTGCTTTAAAAATCCTAAAGCACTAGATTAGCTATTATTACCTATTAGCTATCCCAACTGTATGACAGTAATATTGAAGTAATTTACTGTATAAAATTTTAACAAAGAGCCAAACATACATTTATGATTATTTACATTTTTAAATGGATTTCAACAAACAAAACATCCATAATAGTTTACTCAGTACTACCACTATGCTCCTTCCCTTCTCTTTGCCAATTATTCTCTGTATTTCTGGAGATATTTCATACAGTTGCAGCCATTAGATATGATGTTCTAATTCTGCAGTTTTGCTTCATATTATTTCATGTCATTCCAAATTTCTTCATAGTTCTCATTTCTCATTGTTATTACACTGTTATTTCATTATGTTGCAATACCACAGTTTATTCCTTATTCATTATGAGGTATGTTATTTTGAGTTGTCTACAATTACAAATAATGTTGCCATAAATATTTTAACATAACATTTTCTTTATGACAATTTTCCTAGTGCATGGTTTCAATAGTGGTGTACTGCTAGATTTCTTAACAAAAAAATGACAGCAACATGCAATCCTATCAGCAATGAATAAAACATTCCTTCTACAAGCCCATTAGTACTGTTTTGTAGCATAGAGTTTATATGTATATATATATATAATATATATGTAGTATATAGTACATAGTTCACAGAACTATGAAATCATAGTTCAAAATGGTTTTAATTTGCCCTTCTCTGATAATAAGATTGAACATCTTTTTCAAGTGCTTATTTGTAAAATATGTGTCTTTTAAGAACAAGCTTTGCCAAGTTTGGAAAGCCTCATCACCCAGTTAGTATAGGATGATAAAATGTTTTGGCTACAGTAACTCTTGAAGACCATCGCTAAGTTTAAGGGGATTTATAATCTGTGTAGGAAGAGGGAGTATCCACATTATAAATCTACAGATATTTGATTTATAATATGTTTATAACCTCCGTTCACATTCTGTGACTATTTATTAAATAAAAACTGGCTGTTGCCCCAAATATTTATATAATTCCTTAAAAATTGTAATGTTAAACTTTTATGTCATTTTTGCTATAATATTTTCTCCAAGTTGTTGTTTTTCTTTTTATTCTGATTATATTGTTTTTGGTTGTGAAATTTATTTTTATATATTCTAAACCATACAAACATTTTTTTTCTCTTTGTTTAATAGATTAAATTTAAAATAAAACATAGTTTCCTAGTTTTCTCAATTCTTTTTTAGGGTTAAGTCTGATCAAGATGAAATTTATAATGGCACATGATATAAAGATCTAAATTTTTTTTGATTATATTACTATCTATAGTTTTCCCAAAGTTATTAAATAATGAATTATTTCTACAATTTAAATTTTTGATAGGTTTGTCAACACTACTCTACACATTTGGTTTTATTTATGGCACTTCTTTTCTGGCATTTTTGTTTATGGTATTTCTAATTATTTATCTAAATTTTGGTCAGTACTATGTAGTTTTTTTAATGTTTTCAGATTGAAGTGGGCATGACCACCTTCTTCAGCATTTTCCTCCTATTCTTCCCCAAATTTATATTTGCCTTTCTTGCTCATTTGTTTTCCATTAAAATTTCATAATAACTATATCCAGGTCTATGAAGAAATCCATTGGTATTATGATTAACACTGACATTACATTTAAAAATTAATATAGGAATTGTCATTTTTATTATATTAAACTGACTCATCTGCAAATGATGGATTTTCCTCCATTTATTTAGTCTTTCCTTTATCTCTGTCAATATAGTTTTATAAATGAGGGTACTGTTATAGATAATATAATCTTCATAAAAGTCACACATGTGCTTAGGTATATTGAGAGATATTTAATGTTTTTTTATTATTGTCATAAATAAGGCTTTTAATAAAATTTCAACAGAACTGAACTTGTAGGAGTTTTCTTGGTCTTTATTTATAGTATAAAAATAGGTTTATCTGGTATCTTGTATCCTTGTTGAATTCATTGTCTGAACTCATTCTTTGGTTGAGATTGAAGGATTTTTTGAATAACAATAATGTCATTTCTAATAATATTTAAATCTCTTCATTTGTTTGTTCCTAAAACATATTTTTCTTGTCCTACTGCAATTGCTGGCATTTCTAATACTGTGACATATAAAAATGCTATAAGTAGAGCGTTATAGTTTTTGTTGGCTCTGGATTTCAAATAAAACACTTTTTATTAAGTTGAGAAAAAAAACTCTCTCTATCCTTTTTAGTTTTTTTTTTTATCATGAATAAATGTTGTAGTTTGCCAAAGGTGTTTCTATATCTACTGATATGGTTAGGTGATTTTTTCTGGTTATCATATATTATTTACTTAACAAACTGAACAACCATTGCATTCTTGGTACAAATCCTACTTGGTCATGATGAATTATGTTTTCAATGTGCAGTGCTAGCTTGTATTTTAATATTTTTGCAATATGAGATAGTGCATAGAAGTCTCCAAGTCAGAATGACCTAGCCCACCTCTTATCCATACTGACTGTGTGACCCTGAGTAAATTATTTAACCTCTCAATATCTCAGACAATTCTCTAAGACTAAGTAGTAGAAGACTGGTCAGTCTATAATGGTAGGAGTTTTCTTACCAGGTGCTTCCTACACCAATTAAATCACAAATCTATCCCCTCTCTCAAATTTCATCTGTATTAATAAGTAAGCTTCAAATTTCCTTTTTTTTTTTTAAGTATTGTCTTCTATCAGATTTAGGCAGCACCTCTATTTATGTGCTTCATAAAAAGGAATGAACAGGGGCAGCTAGGTGGCACAGTGGATAGGGCACTGGCCCTGAAGTCAGGAGGACCTGAGTTCAAATCCAACCTCAGACCAAACACTTGACACTTACTAGCTGTGTGACCCTGGGCAAGTCACTTAACCCCAATTGCCTTAAAAAAAAAAACCAAAACGAAATGAGTAACATCTAATTTTTTCAGAAACATTTATATAAGAACTATTTCTTCTTTGAAGATTTGGAAAAAGTCATCAAAGGTTATGACCTTATATGGGCCAAAAATTTTTTTAAACAGGATGATTCACAGCTACACATCCTATTATTTACTATGAAATGACTTTATATACATTCTTTATTCCTGTTTCATTCAGGTTCATCTTTTATATTTTGGCATCTTTATTCTTCAGCACTGTTATGATAGTGGCTCACAGTTCTTCAGACTTGTCTGTAGCTGAATGAAGAGGCAGCATAGTATAATAGAAAGAATACTGTGGAGTCAGAGGACCTGAATTTGAATACTGACTGGGCTACTTTTTTAATCTGTGTGAACCTGGACAAGTACCTTTGCCTCTCTGGCATTCAATTTCCCAGTCTATAAAATGGTGTAAATAATACTTGTGCTACGCACCATCCTCCCTTCTTTGCAGAGGTGGGAGACTACAGGTATGGAGCACTGCACATAATGTGTTTGATTTATGTGTTGGTTGGTTTTGCTGAACTCCTTTTTCGCTCTCGTTTTCATTCTTTGTTATAAGAGATGGAACCAAGGTCTCTCTCTCAAGAGAGAGGAGGAAGGATATACTAGGAAATGAAAGTAATATAAAAATGAAACAAATCAATACAAATTTTAAAACTAAAACAATAATACCTCACAGGGTTATGAGGAAGGCACTTTGTAAATCCTAAAGATATGAATATAAGCTATAATTACTTTTACCTGTGAAATTTGTTTCAAATATTTTACCTCTTTAGAGAAAGACATTTCAAATTAAGTTCCTTCTCCATTTGGGGAGTGACACTTAGATCACTTCATTTATATTAATGATGAATTTTTTTAGCCACAGCAACTTATAAAATTACTGTGATCTCTGTCAATGAAGAGAATGTCCATGACAATGAAACTGTAGATCTTCTGAGGAGTTAAAATAAAGAACTGACCATTTGTACATATGTCTTGAATTAAGTAACCAACTGAATTGGTTAAAGATATTGGGATGTCTGGCCTCAGAGCCATATGAGGATCAATTAAAGATAAAGGGGATGTTTGGCCTGAAGAAAAGATTTAGAGGGGGGGAAAAATGGCTGTCTTCTAATACATGAAGGATTATCATTTGGAAGAGTGATTAGATTTATTCTGCTTGACCCTAGAGGGGTGAACTAGGACCAGTGGGTTAAAGTTACAGGGGAAAATATTTCAGCTAAATATATGGAAAAAGTTTAATTAGGAAAGTCCAAAAACTGAATGGTCAAATCACAGAGGATAATAACTCATGATTACCCATAATGAGTTCCCTACCTCTGGAGGTCCTCATGTGAAGTATGGACGATCTTATTAGGAATGTTGTACAAGTCATTCACACTTTGAGTAGGTGCTGGACTAAATGATGTCTAATATCCTTCCAACTCTCTAATTTACTTGTGCTATGAACTACTTTGTTTCACACAGTAAAATCCAGATTCTTCATCTATGCGTAAATTAAATGCGTATTCTTCAAAACATTTTGCCCTCACTCCCAAACTGAGTCAGTTCCAATGTCACTTGCCTCCCCTTTCTTTTTCCTCTTTTCATCTTCTGTTCAAACCACTTCCTTTTCAAAATGGGTAACTGCTTTTTGTTGTTGCTTGGTCAAATGAATGAATGAATGAAGAAGAATTTATTAAGCACCTACTATGTGCCCAAGCACTGCGCTAAGCATGCAGATACAGATGTATAAGCAAGACTGTCCCTGTCCTCAAGGAGCTTACATTCTAACAGAGGAAGACAATACACACAGAGGAGTTAAAAGTTGGAAAGGGGAGTAGATTTTATGCATGCAATGGTATAGTTTGGAGATGGCTAGGAAGTGATGGCTAGAAAGGCTTAATTCTAGGCAATAAAGTAAAACCCCACCTATCAGAATCCAGGATCCCAGGGTGGGAAGTCCTAAGTTCTGGTGGGAGCAGAGAAGGCCCATAGTACAAGTGGCATGGTTTGGAGCGGCATGGAAAAGACTGTATTAGGCTTCTCACAAAGCTAAATGCTTTTTATACTCTTCCTAGAGAATATCCTGACACAAACACTCATTTTTAAAAATACCTACATTTTTCTTGGCAATACTATGTGGCTAGAAATAATAGAATGCTAGAATCTCCAAAAATCAAAACTTTAGGAAAGCCAAAGGATAAAAGAGACACATGGCAGGCTGCAACATATAGATTTAAGCAGTAGAGAAAAATATGTTATAGGAAATGTATGATTAAAAGAGGAAGTAAGTCATGTAGCAAGAGAAAGGGATAATGGAGGGCTTAGCTGCTGCACTAGTATACAACAAATGTTAAAAAGGTCTAGAAGACCTCCAGTATGTTAGGTGAATAACCTATAAAGAATTGTGAAAGGGTATGAATAAGAATTTCACAGGATGAGAAGCCATGGATGAATTCTGATTTCCATTGGTGGAGGGAGCACCCACATCACTTAGACAACAGATCCAATGAAGTACTAAAGTATTTCTAAAGAATTCCTTAAATCTCCCCACCCACTTCCCCTTCATCTTCCTATCTCCATGGATTCCAAAGGTCGTGGGTAACAAACAAGGTGAATTCTTTTCACTTATGATGCTATTTTGGTCAATGCTTTCATTCAAAAGTTCAAAAAATCATCAAGCTGCCTGGGCAACATGAGTGAACCTTTTTATCAAACTAATCAAAGATCGTGCAGAACATATTTCATCCATTCTTGTACTTCATTAACTTGTTAAAAGTAGCCATCACAGTGTCTTTCCTCTCATTCTAGCACAATTCTTTCAAAGAGGGCTTTTTACTATCAGTATCTGAATTACTGATGAGCTACGATGTTAGCATCGTCTTCATATGCTTAAAAGTTAAGAACCTGTATTACTTTCCATCTAAACAAAGATTATTCATTTTTAAATTGACCTTGAAGTTGACTTTTAAAGAAGTGACTTTGTACAAATGAACTCTATTTAGAATTTCGAAATTTTAGATTTCCTTTATTACTCAATTATCTACCACAGTAATCTACCATTTATCCAGAACAGTTGGTTACTAACACAGTTATAGGATATAAAATTATTGGTGTCTCATAAATTATTAATAGGGTGGAACAGAAAAAAAAAACAACACTATACTTAAAGTCAGAAAACCTGGCTTATTGCCTGACTTTATCCCGAAAACACTGTGTCCTCATTTCACTTCTCTGACATACTCCTCTGTAAAATTAGGGGGTTGGACTAGATAAGTCTTTAAGTTCTAAAATTTTATTATTTTACAATATTATGTTAATAATTTAAGAAGACACTCCCATGGCAATGTTTTTTTTATCACCTAACTATCCACTTTCTCAACTGCAATCTGGCTTGAGACACCACCAATCAAACTGCTCTCTCCAAGGTTACCAATATCTTCCTTAGTGCCAGGTCCAAAACATGTCTCACATTCCTTCTCTATTTAAAGGCCTTCATTTTCTCTTGTCTTGACTATTTTAATAGTCTTTTAATTGGTTTCCTTACTTTTTTCTCTAATCCATCCTTCACAGAGCTGCCAAAGTAATCTTCCTAATTCACAGAACTGACATAACTCCTGCTAAGAAAAAACAAAAACACCAACCTTAATTGTTCCCTATTGTTAACCAAAGGGAATACCAGCTCCTTATGTTGCTTTTAAGGATTTCCACAGTCTTGTCCTAACCAATGTTTCTACTTTTATTTCATAAAATTCCCCTCTGCACAATCTGAACTTTCAACAAACTGGTCTACTTACTTTGCCCTCTTCTGGTCCTGCCCTCTCCCACCTCTATGGTTTTGTATGCAATGTCCCTTCATGCCTGAGGGATTTCCCACTTCTTTACCTACAGACATAATTTTCCTTTCCTTCACTGCTCACATCAGATGCCAAATCCTTCATGATATCTTCCCCGATTCCCTTGCTAGAAATTATTTCTTCCCTCTGAATTTTTCAGGCTACTCTGTGTGATTTCTCTTGGCACTCAATCATTTTATGCTCCATGTTATAGTTATTTATGTACATATCTCACTTCCTACTATATTTCAGTGTTCCTGAGGGCAGATACTATGTTCTTTTCCACCATTTCTGTATCTCTAGAACATAGCATTTTATATAGCAGATCATACATATGTAAATATATACACACACATATATATACATATATACACATATGGGGGGGAGAAAGAGAGAGAGAGAGAGATGAATAAATTTCTGGGGAAGAAATTCTTATTCTTTGGAATTTTCAAAAGAAAGAAGTGCTACATGTGTTAAAAGACTTGTCTTAGAGGCAGAATAGAATGGTGCATAAAGTACTGGACTTGGGGTCAAGAAGACCTGTGTTCAAATCCGGCCTGAGATACTTTATAACTGTGTGACCTTAGGCAAGTCACTTAATTTCTTTGAGTCTCTGTTTCCTCATTTGTAAAATTATTTGTAAAAAAAAAAATTATAAAATGATGCAGTTGGAAGCAAGGTCTCATCTATGATCCTATAAGCTAATAAAAATAAAAGTATTTTTGACTGGAAGTGATCTTAAACACTCCCACTGGCTCATTTTATAGATAAGAAACTAGGCCTGGAGAGGATTCTGGGAAGATGGTGGAATAGGTCAGAAAATTCCAGGCTCTCCTGATTTCCCACACAAATGAGATAAAATAGCACCTCAGGGCGAACATAGAGTGGTAAAAAGAAAAAAATAAAAATAAGAATAGGGGGCAGAACAATGGTCCTGCTGGGACAACAGGAGAAGATCTGAAGAAAAATCCTAAGGCAAGGTCTGGTCCCTTCGATTGAACAATAAGCAGCAAGCCCTGAGGTTAGCTGGGTTGGGAGGTTACCTTGGCCCTGGCCACAGGAACTCTCCCTCCCCACCTCCCACAGTGAGGTGTGTTGGGTGTCTGAGCCAGGGAAGATTGAGAGAACCTCTGCTGATAAGGAATGCCAGACCCAGCTGTGCCACCAAGAAGCTGTCCTGGGCAAGAAGGAACCAGCACATATCTGGTGAGTGCAGAAACAGTGAAGCAGGGACACCAATGGCTTTGGGTATTTACTGGAAGCTAGAGGTCTTGGTTTCAGTTCCAGGCCAGAGGGGAGAATTGAGGGATCTGAGGACAGAGGAACCATCTCTCATACTCCAGGGCTAGAGGTGATTACAAAAAATAAGCTGCTACAAATTTTAAAAAAATGAACAGGCAAAGGAGAAAGAATTCAACCATATAAAGTTACTATGGGCATAAAGAAGACTGGGGTTCATCTTCAGAGGAGGATACTGAAGCAAAGAAACCCTCTTCTACCCCCAAAGAGTAATATCAAATAGTCACCTGCTCAAAAAGAATTCATAGAAGAACTTAAAAAAGACTTTAAAAATCAAATAGGAGAGATTAAGGAAAAACTTAAAAAAAATGATCCAAGAAAAACAAAATTATGAAAAGAAAGTCAACCAATTAGAAAAGGAGACCCAGAATCTTATGGAAGAAAATGACTCCTTGAAAATCAGAATTTTCGGCAAGGGGAAGCCAGCAAAGTCATGAGACCAAGAAATAATAAAACAAAATATAAAGAATGAAAAAATAGAAGATAATTTGAAACATAAGAAAAACAACTGATCTGGAAAACAGATCAAGAAGAGAAAACATAAGAATAATCATACTACCAGAAAGTTATGGTAAAAAAAGAATCTTGATACAATAATACAAAAAATAATTAAAGAAAATTGTCCTGAAGCATTAGAACAAGAAAGGAAGGTAGAAATAGAAAAAATCCACTGATCACCACCTGAAAGAGATTCTACAAGGAAAACCCACAGTAAAATCATAGTCAAATTCTGAAACCCTCAGCTTAAGGAGGAAATATTATGAGCAACAAGAATAAAACAATTTAAATATGGCAGTGCCACAATTAGAATCACACAGGACCTAGCAGCAGTGACACTAAAAGATCTCAAGTCTTGAAACACTATATATCAAAGAGCAAAAGGATTGGGGTTCAGGCCAAAAATATCACACCCAGAAAAGCTAAGCATAATCCAGAATGAAAAAAAAATAGACATTTAATGAATTGTCAGACTTCAGGATTTTGTTTAAAAAAAAAATGAACTTAATAAAAGATTTGACATACAAGAGCCAAGAGAAATATATAGTACATACCAAAGACTAATTACAAGGGACTAAATAAGGACAGACTGTTTACCTTTTTTTGTGAGGAATTGTAAAATGCATGTCTAAGATTTTTATTAGTAATTGGATAGGGTAGACCTGAGTATGATATGATTTTTAAAAGTAAAACTGTTTAGGAATAGCTAAGAAGAGTAACTATCTTATACAAAAGAGGTGTGAGAAGAAGAAACAACGCACAGGAATTAGATGGGAGAGAAGGGCTGGTAGTTCTGGAAACCTACTTTCATCAGGAATGGGTTCAAAAGGGAACAATACATATATATCTAGAAGAGTATAAAAGTCTTCTAAATTCAGAAAGAAATAAAACACTAAAAGGCTAGGGAGGGGGGAGAGGATAAGGGAGGGATCTTTAGAGGGAAGGATGAGGAAATAGGTTAAAGGGGGTACAGAAGCGTGTTTAGATTAATGGGAATGGGAGGATAAAAGGAGGGATCCTTGAAGGTGAGGTAGGTTAAGTAATAGGGCAAGGTAGCAGGTAGAAGTAAAGTAGAGGAGTCAGGAGGGACAGGAAATAAGAGATATGCTCAAACAAAATAAAGATCAGGAGTAGAATTTGTTAGTGGAAAATGAGCTGGGATGGTAGTCATGATCTCGGACAAAGTTAAGGATAAAATCTAATCAAGAGAAAAATAGGGAAACTACACTATGTGTCAGGCATATTCATTAACGCTGTTTTGAACTATTTAAAACAACTAGACAGTATAAGGTCAGAATATTGCTGTGTGTTGGAAATAATGAGTTGGTGGATTTGGAAAAATATAGAAAGACTTGGACATATGAAGGAAGAGGTTATCCACCCTCAGAGAAACTGAGGACAAATAAGTATAGCATGATCTTACATAGATGCATATGAATGTATATGTCTATATATGAGTATAATTATAGATATCTAAATATATGTATAAGTGTATGTATGTATGGTATATATGTATATTTTTGTGTGTGTATATATATGTATGAATGTATGTATATCTGTGTGTGTGTGTGTGCGTGCGCATGAAAATATATCCTCACTTAATTGCAGCCTTGGGGAGGGGGAAGGAGGGAAAAAAGAACAAAGTAAAACGTACACAGCAGAGAACAAAAGAAAACCTACAAGGAAGCAAAGAAAAGATAGACAACTCTCAACACAAAGCGCAGTATTTATTACATGGACTTTCTTGAAATGGAAATTTATTGCTGTACATTTTGAATCCTCTCTTATGTTCCACTGTGCACATGGTAATGCTTTTTTTTCTTTCCTTATTTTATATAATTTTAGTTTTAGTTTTTAAGTTTCTTTTTTCTTTTATTTTGTATTTAAGTTGAAAATGAAATATAAAGTCCCAATGAAAGAAAGAGAAAGAAAGAGAAAGAGAGAAAGAAAAAGAGAGAGAAAGAGAGAAACAGAGAAAAAGAGAAAGAAACTAGGCCCAGGCTGAAGAAGGGGTTTGACTATGTATAAAAGTATTAATTAGCAGGGCTAGGATTTGAACCCAGGCCTTCTGATTCCAAATCCATTGCTCTCTTCAATATAGCATACTGCCTCCAAAATTAACAACATATTAATATGACCTACAAAGAGTATGCTTATCAGGAACCTGGGGGAATAGGGTAAGTTCTTGTCCTCTAGGAGGACTGGTTCTGGTTGGTCTAAGGAAAGAACTGTATCCTAAAAGAAATATAGTCAGAGTCCTAAGAGCCATCATCTCTTTTCCTCTCCACTGTTCTACCATTGAAGAAACAAATGCGTAAGGGTTGGAAACAGGAAAAGGATTATCTATCCCTTTTTCACTGTCGGGACTCTAAGTTTGCTATAATATTGCTAAAGTTTTTCTTTATTTCCAATCAAACTACTATGGAGCATTTTACTTTGTGCAAAACCCTGCACTGGTGATGGGAGAGACATCAAATTGAAATAAGACATTGTCTCTGCCCCAGTGGAGCTTAAAATCCATAAGGCGAGAATAGAATAGGGAAACTAATAACAATATTACAATAATACAAAATATAAATCAGAAATGAAAAAAAAAATCCAAGCGCTAAGAGCAGTCTCAGATCAGAAAGATCATTTCATGATTTCCCACAGTGGGGAAGAAAAATCAGGGAAAGCTATACAGATAAGTAAGTTGTTGGACTGATTCAGTTTTATCACATCTTTTGATCTAAAGAGTTCAAAGGTTCATCTAAGCTTCTGTTTAAGGTAAATTTTCCTCATTAGTTTAATTAATGGTGAACTGAACTTTTTCTTACTATCCTTCTAAAACACAGTCAGGAACTCTATTTACCCTCAATCCTGTTTACCAATCTACAGGGCTAGTTAGGTGGCACAGTGGATAGTGTTGGGCCTGGAGTAAGAATGACCCGAGCTCAAATCTACTAGCTGTGTGATGTTGGCAATTTACTTAACCTCTATCTGCCTCAGTTTCCTTATGTGTAAAATGAGAATAATAATAGAATTTACATCCCAGGATTGTCGTAAGATTCAAATGTAAAGTGCTAATGCCTGGCACTTAATACATGTTATATCAATGCTAACTATTTACTATTATTATTAATCTTACTAGAAATTTTCTAGGAAGTGGATTTACTAATATTTGATTGTAAATGTAACAGAATGTAAGCTCCTTGAGAACAAGGATTTTTTTTTTTAATTTGTATTCCCAGTGCCTAGAACTGTGCCTGGAACACAGTAGTTGCTTAATAAATGTTTGATTGAATGATCTCAAATTTTCAAATTCAACAGCCTGACTCCATAGGAAAAGATCCAGATTTCAAGCAGAATATTAATATTAAATAAATTAATATTTTGATTAAGTAGGGTCTGTCATATATAAATTACCAATTTTTAAAGAATCAAAATATAATGTAATATATTTAATAGTAAAAGGTAATTTTTTTTCTTTCTTTGACAAATTATGCTGGCACTTCAGACCCTTTCAAGAGTCATTATGAAATTAGCCATCATTGTAAACTTAGAGCAGGATACGTGACATTAAAAAGAAAACTGAAAATTCTGCCGTGGGCCCTATTTTTCTTCTCCCTTTGTATTATTTTGCTTCATTATCAGCTTCCAATGAGTTCAATTACCATCTCTATACAGATGACTCCCACATCTAGATATCCAGCCCTAGTCTCCTGAGCTATGGTCTTACATCAACTGTCTTTTGAACATCTTGAACCATATGTTCTACAGAAACCTCAAACTGATTATGTCCAAAATGGAGCTTATCTTTTTCCCAAAACTTTACCCTCTTCCCAGCTTTCCTCTTACAAATAAGAGTGCCTTCATCCTCCCAGGCATCCAGGCTCACAACTTCAGTGTCATCTTTGACTCCATATAATCAATCCGTTGCCAAATAGTCATTTCTACCTCCAAAACATTTGCTATTCACATTCCCTTTCCTCCATTCACATGGCCAAGATATTAATTCAGGCTCTCATCACCTCTTGCGTAGACCAGAGGTGTCAAACAAGTGCTACCCATGGGCCACATACAGCCTGCAACACTTCTGAATGTAGCCTGAACCAGAATAAAATGTAATTGGGAAATATTCAATAAAATAGACATACAATAAGAGAAGATTATATTTTAGTACAAAATCAGTATGCAACCTGCAAGGATCCTTCTATGCACTTTAGTGGCCCCTGAGACCAATGGTCAAACTGTTGCCTTCTAATTAATATCTCCTAGCCTCAAGTCTCTCCCTGCCTCAGGCCACCCTATCTTCCATTTAGCTGATAAGGAGATTTTTCTAATTTAGAGCAAAGGGCTAACAGCTGCTCAATTAGTTCCATTGGCTCCCTATTATCTCCAGAAACAAATTCAAAGGTCCACTATTTGATACTTAAAGTTCTTTATATCTTAGGCCCTTCCTACCTTTTCAGTCTTCTACCACTTTACTTTGCCCTATGTTCTATCAATATTGGCCTACAAGCTGTCCCTGGAACACAACACTCCAATGGTGTCTCTGTGCCTTTGCCCTGTTTGTCCTCACACTCAAAACGCTCTATCTTCTCACTTCTTTCAACACTCTGCTCAAATCTCACCTATCACAAAAGGCTTTTCCTGGTACCAAGTTACTAATGCCTTCCCCTTTCAGACTACCTTCCATCTTCCTGTACCTACCTTCCTGTATTGATCTTGTATCCATGTAGTCGTTTATATATTGTCTTCCCCATTTAGAAAGAAAGCTCCTTGAGAGCAGGGACTTTTTTGCCTTTCCTTGTATCCCCAGTGTTTAACACAATTGTTTGGCATATAGTAAATGTTTAATAAATGCTTGTTAACTGACTAGAGCAAGAAGAATTAGTTTCCACTATGAAACCATGGAACCACAGATGCTGAGTTTTAGTTTCCTCATCTGGCAAATGATACTTGTGCTATCTCAAGAAGGGAGTTGTGAAGATCAAATGAGATAATGTACATTAAATGTTTTGTAGCCCTAAAGCATAAATTACTGCAGAATACAGTCTGGTTACTGAGATTTTCTGTTTGCTTGGATTCTGGATAAGTGAGTATTTAATGCATGTTTCCAAGGACCTGATGAACATATGTTAATTTGTTTAAGTAACTGTGAATCTCTAATGTCACGATTTTTGGCAAAGTCAGTCTGGTTGAGTCAGGACAGCCTTTCAGAAAAACTCAGTTGAGCACTCCAGACTTTTTTCTGTGGGATTTCTTTGAGGAAGACTGCTCCCAGAAGCTGGCTTCCCCTCAATTTCACATTTTTCTGAGCTAAGGTAAGGTTTATCCCCCACACTGCTAGGGAAGGTTAACTCTTACCCTTGTGGGGAAGAAATATTCCCTTTAAGGGATCGATGGGCTCTGGTCATTGTAAAATACTTAAGAGAATACTCCTTTGAAGGAAATGTTGGGCTCTGATAATAGTAAAATACTGAAAGATATCTCCTTGGATAAAATTTCTTTTGGCATGAAAGCAGGGGAAGCTCATGCTATTAAACTGACATGCTCTTAGGGAAATTCTTACTGGCCCAGAACTTTCCATACCAGAGTAGGGATGGAGACTATAAGGAGTAGAGTAGAGTAGAGACTCTAAGATAGGGCTGTCAAATTATGCTAAAGATATTTTCTCTATGGACTGGATAGGGTTACAGAGATTAAGTCAGACAATCAAAGAACTTTATCCTGGTTTGTGGGAATTTGTGGCATTATAAATAAAAAATTCCAAATTATGAAAACTGCTAAAAACATCTTAGTTGATTTTAGAGGCTTGTAGATTAAGGAGAAAGGAGAATAATCAATAAGGAGTTTGGAGATTAATCATTTTAAGATTGCAGGGGAGAACTCCTGGGACTTTGGGTAATTCCAGGAACTCACTCTTTTCTTTGTCCTATCTGATAAGGCACTTAGCAGAAACTTAACACATCTTCGTGAGTTTTGAGGTACCAGTCTATAGAATTTGTTTTAAGGAAAAATAAGAAATAAATTCTGTTAAAAGTTCCAGAGGTAAAAAGCACTTAAATCACCTTTTCCCTGAAGACAGACAGAGCTATTGTTTTAGTGTAATGAAGAAAGGCAGCTAGTTTGAAAGTAATCCCAGTGTGAAGAAAAAAAAAATAGGTATGCAGTTTGCATCTTAAAATTTATCTGGAACTTTACAGCCACTTCTTGTTAACCCTTCCTGACCATGAGAAGAGAAAAGCTTATTTAAATCAGGGAGCAACTTAACAATGAGTAAAATTTAATTAAGAAAAGGAAAGGGTAATTTAAATAAGAGGGGTCCATAAAGAGAGACTGTCAACCCCACTCCCATCATTGCCTGGACCCAGACACTGTTCTGGATAATGTGAATATTCACATTGCTGATGGGTGACAGGGGACTGGGAACTAAGAATGTCTTTTGGGAAGCCTTAAGTAGAATATATAACAGAATCAATTATTTAGGTAAAGTAGTCACCCAAAGGCCAAAAGTCACCAAAGAATATATTAGGAAAAAACCATGCATTTATAACCTCTAAGGAACCCCAAAATGTAACAGTATTGCAACTAACCAGGATTGTGTAAAATTTTGTGCTCAATTACAAAGGAGAAATACAATGAGTGAAGATTAGTTATTTAGATAGTGCTATGTAGTATAGTGCTTTGCCTCTGAAAGACCAGTCCAGGGGAGTATTCTCCAGTCTTTAGAATCACGTGAGCTGAAAAGCAAGGGGGTAGGAATTCAAGGTTGCCACTTAATATCTCTCCCTGTCTCTCATCCTGGGTTAAAACTGAAAAGCCTCAGTGAAAAGGAGGTTGGGGCTAGGTTATGAATATGAAAGGAACTGATTTAGCTATTTGGGTGCTATTTGAAAGAAAAAAAGTTTATGGAAATGTGAAAGTGCTACCTGAGAATCTTTGAAAATGAGCTGTTAACAATAGGCCTTAAATTTTAAAGCACAGATGCCTAACAGCCCTGGAAAATTGAGATTTTGATTTTGTGGTTGTAACACCAGATTTGATTTGGTTGAGATTGGCCCTATAACTAAATTATGATATGGTGAAATGTATTCTTCTATTAATTGTGGCATCAAATGCAAAAAAAAAAAAAGTTGGAAAAATGCAGGGAAACCCAAGTTACATTTTGGTTTCAGAAATTTATTAGCCATGTGATCTTAATCAAGTTATCTTATCTCCATTTACCTCAGTTTCCTCATCTGTAAAGAGGAAAATAATAATAGTACCACCTCCCAGGGTTATTGTGAGGTTCAAGTGATAAAATGATTGTGAGATGTTTAACACTGTGATTGCCATATGGTAAGCACTATATAAATGTTGGTTATTATTATTATTATTATTTCTTTAATTGGATAACTCTATACCAGGTTTTAGATGTGATTGGTATAAAATGCCAAAAGTAATAAAATGAATAATTTTTATATAGGATAAATTGGAAATGCATTCAGCTGAATTGACATCATCTGACTGGTAGTAAGTTTTGTTTCATGTTTTAAATACATGATATTGTGTCACAAATACTGTGAGAAACTACTATATCAAATAACTTCTCTTTTAATCTGGATGCTGTTAGATTGTGAATTGAGCTTTTAAAAGAATATGATAAAAAAGATATTTGAAAACTGTTCATCTTAGTGGGGTATGTTTTGTTTTAAAATAGATAATAATAATCTACTTTTGGGGAAAAAAAGTTATAAAAACCCTTTAATATATACTTATTTGTGAGGCCCCTGAGACTTTGGATTCAGGTATGGTCATAAGATCTTATCGACCCTACTGTCTACATCTTGCAAAATCTAAAATACTCAAGGTTTGAGAACTTAGAAACAAGAAAATAGGATCCCTCTCCCATTCCTTGTCAAAGGAGCCAATCAGGCTTATGGGAAAAAATACCAGTGAACTCTAACTACTCTACTCTCTAGAGGAAATATAAGCAAGCAGTGAAGTGATCCTCAAAACGAGAAGCAGAAGAAAGAAGGTTCGGGGCAGCTAGGTGGCGCAGTGGATAGAGCACCAGCCGTGAAGTCGGGAGGACCTGAGTTTCAAGTCTGGCCTCAGACCGAACACTTGACACTTACTAGCTGTGTGACCCTGGGCAAGTCACTTGACCCCAATTGCCTTAAAAAAAAAGAAGAAGGTTCAAGATGCATGGATTAACTACCTACCCCTTATTAACACAGTGTACATGCTCTGAAAAAGGAGTAACTCTATAGAGAAAACTTTCTGTTTGCAAGCAATTTTGTGGAAACTGAGCAAGTACTGCATCTCATTGTTCCCACATAGCTAGTAATTCTAACTTTGTTTAATATATGTATTTTAAAGCTATGGTAAAACATTTCAAGACCTGAGAAAGAATTATCAAACATTCAAGAGATATACTTTTGAGAAATGTCATGTGATAGTTTAATACTTAAAATAGAACTCACTGCTTCCTCCCATCCAGTGCCAATAAAAAACTCCTTGGATCTTATATTTTGCTCTTGCTCAAGTAGATTGTCACTTATATCAAGAAGACAATAAACATGATTTTTTTCTCTTTTTTCATCTGGATTAGTACATTCGAGTTGGCTTTCTTCTGTCTTGCTAATTTCATTTCCATTTGATGAATCCATTTTATTTTTTTGACAGAAATTTATCATGGTTTCAATTTCTTAAAGCTTTTAGCCTGCAATTTGAAAAACAGAACGAGTTTAATGTTTAATATTCAATATAGCTCCAAAATATCATGCATTTAAGATGCAGACTAAACACCAACTCCAGAAAATGGATCCAATGCCAAATACTAAACCAGAGGCTGGTATTACAAAGAAGACAAGTTCAATTTTGCTTAAAGACAGATGGCCTCTTGTCACACTTGGCAGTTCAATACTGAAGATACTTCTGAAAGTATTGTGTATATAGCGTACATAGAGATAGAGTGTATATATATATATACACATACAAACACATACATACACATACACACATATTAGCACTTCTACTCAGTATTAGTTGGGACAGAAAATACATTTCAGACTAATAAGTTCTTCCCTTTCTCCTATCCCCATCTGTCATCTAAACCTAACTAGTAGCAAAAATGGTCTAGAAAGACACCACCAAGAAATTTTCCATTTCTAGTTTAAGTCCTAAGGCAAACCATTTGGGCAATCCTGTTTACAATCCAGGACATGTGATCAAACCAATAATTATCTTACACTTATAAGTTTTAGCCAGAATTTTAATCATAAAAGAGAAATCACTTTGTTTTACCTTGGATAGTTCAAATATGTTCAGCAGCACTTAAATCTTTCCACATGTAACAGCCATGGAGATGAATGAAATCTGAAAAGGATGTATCATCGTTACAAGAGGACTAAGAACAAGAGGCAACTTTTTCATTATAGAATGAAAGTGATAAAAACTCAAGTAGGTGCCCTGGAGCGTAATTTGTTGGAGCCTCCCAGATTGTGGAAAGTAGGTATACTCAGCTCTTTGTCCAATGGAACTATGAACTTCACCGACAGCTTTTCAACACTAAAGAATCCAAATCATAGCACTGTAGCACTGACATTGACTTAAAAAAAAAAAAAAAGGCAGAGGGATCTGAAGTTCCTAAAGGCAAGTTTAAAGACAGATAGCATAACAAAAAGAACATTGAACTAAAAAAGTAATTCACAAACCTTTTGAATATTAGAACTACTTTTCAGCATGAAAAAGTCAGATTCCCTTCTCCCATGACAGCAATATATTGAGAAAAGAAATTTTTCAAAAGCAACTTTGAATTAGTGACATTGTCACAAAAACTCATATTTTATTAATCACAATTCTATATACATTTAATAGTTACATTTAAAATAATATGTGAAAATAGTGACATGCGCAACATTTTATTCATCCAATTTACAGAGCATATAATTATATGTATTTATGGATTTGCATAGATTATTTACTTTACTTTAACTCTGGGTTTCAAGTTGGAAAGCAATGTACCAGGAGTCTGCAGATCTGGTTTCTAGCTCTACCAGGACTATTAGCTATGTGATCATGAGAAAATCCTCTCATCCCTAGAAGCCTCAATTTCCTCATTTGAAAAATGGAAATTATACTTTCATTGCCTATCCCCTAGGGTTGCTGTATGGAAAGTACTTTGTAAAATGCTGAATGCTACAGAAATGGAGGCTACTATTATGAATGTGGTTTCACCTAACATGTAGTCCCAAAGGAAGAGGAAGAAAAGAGTTTTAAAGTTTGCAAAGCATTTTACATATGTCATTTGATTCTCATAACAACTCTGTGAGGTAAGTGAACCCTGACTCCAAGTCTAGCACTTTATTGTATCACACTCTCTCAGTAACTATAATATTTAAAAAAAAACAACAACTCTAAAATGTAGTAAATGTTGAAAAGAGCATTAAGCAATTCTAATTACTAATCTTGGTCCTAGAGAATACACAATGAAACAGACTCCTCTTTTTTTTTTTAATATTTAGTCTAGGTTTTTATTTTTATTTTTATTATTTTTTTCTATTTTTAAAAATTAATTTATTTTTAGTTTTCAACATTTACTTCCACAAGATTTTGAGTTTCAAATTTTCTCTCCATCTTGTCCCTCCCCCCACCCCAAGAGAGTATGCATTCTGAATACCCCTAATCTGCCCTTCGTTCTATCTCTTCCCTCTTCTCTTATTCCCTTTCCCCTTCAATTTTCCTGTAGAGCAGGATAGATTTCTATACCCCATTTCCTGTGTATCTTATTTCCCAGTTGCATGTGAAAACAATTTTTTTTAACTTTGGTTTTTAAAATTTTGGGTTTCAAATTTTCTCCCTTCCTCCCTCCCCACCCACCCTCATTGAGAAGGCAAGCAACTCCATACAGGTTACAGATGTGTAGTCATGCAAAACATTTCCATAGTAGTCATGTTGTGAAAAACTAAGTATATTTCCCTTCATCCTAGCCTGCCCCCCATTTATTCTATTCTCTTTTGACCCTGTCCCTCCTTAGGAGTGTTTGCTTCCGATTACCCCCTCCCCCAATCTGCCCTCCCCTCTATCATCCTCCTGCTCTCTTATCCCCTCCCCCCCATTTTCTATATGGTAAGATAGATTTCCATACCCAATTGAGTGTGTGTTATTCTCTCCTTAAGGCAAATCCAATGAGAATAAGATTCACTCATTCCTCTTGTGCCGGCTGCGCCGTGCACTCTCCTCCTATAAGGAGCAGGCTGCCAGAGTCATACTACTTACCAGTCTTTGGAGCCTACCCGGATAAACACACAGAGATGAGCCGACCAGGAGGTGCCAACACCCGAGCTTTATTCAGAGGCCATCATAGCAAGGCCAAGCAGGAAGGCCATAGCAAGAGAGCAGGAGCAAAGAGAGAGCGAGCTCCAACCACGACCCGTTCCTTAAGTACCTACTTAGCCCCTCCTCCTCAGCCCGCCTACTAGTCATTGATTGTAGGATCAGATACCGGAAGGGGATGTCTGGGTTTAGCGCACCAAGGGAGAGGAAGTGACGCAGGAGGCTAGGCCCAGATACAGGAAGGAGGCATCTGGTATTAGTGCACAGACAAAGGGAGAGTACGTGACCCAGGAAGTCAGGCCCAGATACTGGGAGGAGGCGTCTGGGGTCAGTGCTACACAAAGGGAAGGTACGTGACCCAGGAAGTCAGGAAGGACACAGGAAGGAGGTGTCTGGGGTTGACGTTGCACTTAAGGAGGGGACTAAGCAAAGGGAACTCGTCCTCTGCCGTCCCACTCCCACGTGGCACAGCCCCCTGCCTCAGGAGCATGTGCTCCGGCTACTTCCTTGTATTCTGTTCCTTCCCCAGCTTATCACAGCTCCACATAGCACTGCCCACTGCCTCAGGAGGGTGAGCTCCGGTTACTTCTCCGTATCCAGCCCATCCCAGTTCACCACAACTCCGCCTAGCACAGCCCCTGCCTGGGAGCGTGAGCTCCGGTCACTTCCTAATATCTTGATCCTACCCCATCTTGCCACAACCTCCACTTTGCAGTAGCCAACATCAGACAGTCCCTCACACCTCTGACCTTCCCCCCATTTCCCCTCCACTGTAAAAACCTATTCTTATCTGTTTTATGTGAGATAATTTACCCCATTCTACCTCTCCCTTTCTCCCTCTCCCAGTATAATCCTCTCTCACCCCTTAATTTTATTCTCCAGATTTCACCCCTTCATCTTCAGTTCACCCTGTGCCCTCTATTTATCAGTCTATATCTATCTCTCTCTCTAGATAGACAGATATGTACACACACACATACATATAATTTTTTCCGTCCAACTACTCTAATACTGACAAGACTCATGAGTTACAAATATCTTTCCATGCAGAATGTAAACAGTTCAACCTTAATAAGTCCCTTATGATGATTTCTCTTTCCTGTTTACCTCTTCATGTTTCTCTTGAATCTTGTATCTGAAAGTCAAATTTTCTGTTCAGCTATGGTCTTTTCATCCCAAGAATACTTGAAAGGTCTCTGTTTCACTGAATGTCAATTTTTTCCCCTGAAGGATTATACTCAGTTTTGTTGGATAGGTGATTCTTGGTTTTAATCCTAGCTCCTTTGCCCTCCAGAATATTATATTCCAAGCCCTGCTATCCCTTAATGTAGAAGCTGCTAAATCTTGTGTTATCCTGATTGTGCTTCCACAATACTCGAATTGTTTTCTTTCTGGCTGCTTGCAATATTTTCTCTTTGACCTGGGAACTCTCGAAGTTGGCTACAATATTCCTAGGAGTTTTCCTTTGGGGAACTCTTTCAGGAAGTGATCAGTGGCTTCTTTCAATTTCTATTTTGCCCTCTGGTTCTAAAATATCAGGGCAGTTTTCCTTGGTAATTTCTTGAAAGATGATGTATCCTAGGCTCTTTTTGTGATCATGGCTTTCAGACAGTCCAATAATTTTTAAATTCTCTTTCCTGGATCTATTTTCCAGGTCAGTTGTTTTTCCAATGAGATTTCATATTGTTTTCTAATTTTTTTTCCCAATCTTTTGGATTTGTTTTACAGTGTCTTGATTTCTCAAAGTCACTAGCTTCCAATTGCTCCATTCTAATTTTTAAGGAAGTATTTTCTTCAGTAAGCTTTTGGACTTCCTTTTCCATTTGGCCAATTTTGCTTTTTAAGGCATCGGCTTTTTGGACCTCTTTTGCCATTTGGGTTAGGCTATTTTTTAAGGTGTTATTTTCTTCAGTAATTTTTTGAGTCTCCTTCAGCAAGCTGTTTACTTGTTTTTCATGATTTTCTTGCATCACTCTGAGTTTTTCCTCTACTTCTCTTACTTGCTTCTCAAAATCCTTTTTGAGTTCTTTCATGGCCTAGGACCAATTCATATTTTTCTTGGAGGCTTTATGTAGGAGCTTTGACTGTGTTGTCTTCTTCTGATTGTATGTTTTGATCTTCTTTGTCACCAAAGAAAGATTCTGTGGTCTGATTCTTTTTGCGCTGCTTGCTCATGATCCCAGCCAATTACTTGAGTTTTAAACTCTTTGTTAGGGTAGGAGTCTGCTTCCAGTGTGGAGAATGTACTGTCCCAAGCTTTGGGGGTTTTGTGCAGCTGTTTTCAGAGATACTTCTAGGGACCTGAAAATTTTCAGTTCTTCCAAGGTGCTATGATCAAAGGCGAGGTGTTTACTCCTTTCCTGGCCTGTGCTCTGGTCTATGAGTGACCACAAGCACTCTCTTCTGTCTTGGAACTGTGAGGAGGATTCTCTCTCCACAGCCACTACAAGTTCCACCACACCAGCGCTCCTCCTCACCCCAGGATCTCCACCCAGAACTGTGACCCAGATCCAAGCACGGGCAAGGCAAGAGAATTGTGCACCAGCAGAGAGATCCCTGCAATCCCCTTCCCATCAGCCACTCGATTCCCCCTCAGTCTGGAGGCGAGAAGCTCTGGAGCCAGCCACCGCCCCGGGGCCATGCTTGGGGAATAGGGCTGGGACCCTGTGCTTCTCTCTCACCACAGACACAGACTTTTCCTACGACTTTCTAAGTTGTCTTTGGCGTTCATGGGTTGAGAAGTCTGGAATCCACCACAGCTGCCCACAATTCAGTCCTCAGAGGGCTGCTCCATGTTCGCCGAGGCCTGCGCGCCCATACCGAACTGCGCTCCTCTCCCAGCCCAGCGAGATATACCTTTCTGATCAACCATCCAGGTCGTCTTGGGCTGGAAATTTGTTTCCCTCTGTCTTTTTGTGGATTCTGATGCTTTAGAATTTGTTTAGAGCCATTTTTTTTATAGGTATTTGGAGGGGTTTGGGGGAAAGTTTAAGCAAGTCACTGCTTTTACTCCACCATCTTGGCTCTGCCCCCCCAGACTCCTCTTCTTGGTAGAGTAAGAACGTATTATATCTTGTCAGACATGGTATTTCACAGTAACACACAGGTAATGCCATTTGTTGGGCAGGAGAACATAAGAGAGCTCCTAACACTAACAAGTGTTCTAGCACAGGTTCACTTTTGATCTGGTCAGACAGGAAGACAGCTTTGGAGAGGTTAAATAAGTTTACTTTATTCTAGTCTAGTCTTCTCAAAAGAGTTTGCTGGTAATGGGAGCACCAACTCCTACAGCATTCCCTAATCACACTTGTCCCAGGGGCAGGTGAGGAGTACAACTCCTTCAAGATCCCCTGAGCTTTGATGGAGGCCCAATCAAGACAGGTACATACATTCCTCTATGGATTACCCAAATCACAAAATGGGTTCCCCCACTCACTGACCAGTGCCCACTTGCTTTATAGGGCAACAGACAAAGAAGACATCTTGCCAACATTAAGCTCACAGGTTAACTTTAGCAATATCATCATGACCTAGCACAGCACAGGCATATATTACGTCATCCCTATATCTCACTACACATGCGTGGAGATGTTTTCAACCATAATTTGTGGGAAATATCATCTAGGATCCAAGAACTATTATCTGAAAAGGAATAACAAAAATACTCCTGACACACCTCAAATTCACTTTACTTACACTCCACCGGTCCAGGATCCTGGTCTTTACCATCAAACTGGTAACGCTTGGCCCTTACTATCTATGCAGGTGATACTTTTAGGGGTCCTTGAGCCAAGAAACTAATGCATAACATTCACAATCCATAACAACATAACAACAATATAAACTGCAACAATATACAATAATATGCTAAAATAACAATACAGATTACAGCAACATAGACATTATGTTGGATATCATCAGGTATACAAACACAGCATATCACTAGAGTGGCCACATTGCCTCAAACATACAAGAAAGTGATTTGCCTTTCCCCCCCCCAAACGAGTATGGCTATGAAGCCATAACACAGTATAACATAACATACATCTCTCCCCCTTATACAATCTTTGGGACCCAGGGTCTTTGGGAGTAAGCAGCAGCTCCTCCTCGCTTAGGTACCATCAGGTACTATCCAATATACTGCTTATACATCACAGGGTTCTCTTAACACAGCACAATCCACCACTGGGCCACAACAGGTTACAATCCCCTCAGTCAAAGCAGAGGGTCCAATCCTCTTCCTGAAAGTCCTCTTGGGGCACATCCTTCTCCTCCCTCAGGCTCACACTCTGCCATTGCAGGTCCCACCTGATGCTCCTGGGTGCCCACACTTGAGTGAGCCAAGAAGTCCAAATTCGGTCATTGTTATTAGTTGTTTTTGCTTAATTCAATCAACAAGCATTTATTAAGCACCTACTATGTAAACATGGTGTTAGGCACTGGAAATACAGGAACAAATGTGAAACATTTCCTGCTGTGAAGGAGTTTACATTCTAATCTACATACAACATGTACAAATAAAATACATAAAATAACAGACAATGGATGATCAGAGCTGGGGGAAATAACACTAGCCACTAGGGGGTTTAGGAAAGGCTCCATGCAGATGGTGGTGCTTCAGTTAAGCCTTGAAGGAAACAAAGCATTCTGATAGCCAAGTTGAGGCACGTGTGTGGAGAAAGAAAATGGAACAGCATGTGTAAGGAACAGCAAGAAAGCCAATTTGGCTAGACCAAAGTACATTCGTAAAGGGAGGTAATATATTTGATCCCAGAGGCAATAAGAAACCAGCAAAACTTATTGAGTACAATGGTGACATGGTCATACCTATGCCTTAGGAAAATCATTTTGATAGCTGTGCAGAGCTATCAAATGGACTGGAGAAAATTAATAAACGAAAAGTTCTTTAAATGGTAGCAATGGTAAAATATTACTAATCTTATCCATTAGTTTGGGATTTACACTTCTAAGGATTTTCACTCATATATAATTGAAAGTAGTACAATGGAATACCATATATGAGGAACAGTAATAGGGCCAGTCTGACTGGATCATACAGTGCATGAAGGGAAATAATGTCTCCTAGAGCTGAAAAATAGCTTAGAATCAGGTTGAGAAGATCTTTAAATATTTAAATATCAAATAATTGCTTTTCTTTATGACAAAGGGAAGGTTAAATTTAGGCATAGGCATGGGGAAGGGATGGGTATATCCAAGAATCACTGTGATATGAAAACAAAGGCATCAATTTCCCAAGTGATAAATGGTCAAAGGATTTAAACAAGCAGTTTTTCTAGGAAGAAAATCCAAGCTATCAAATATTCATGTGAAAAAATACTCCAAAAATCACTAATCAATAAAATGCAAAAGCAAGTGGTGGGGCAGCTAGGTGGGGCAGTGGATAAAGCACTGACCATGGAGTCAAGAGGATCCCCAATTGCCGCCGCCCCCCACCCCAGAGAAAAGCAGGTTTCACCTCACTCCATCAGACTGGCAAATGTGACAATAAAAGGAAAATGACAAGTATTGGAGGGGCTATAGGAAAACAGACATTGATGTGCTGTTGGTGGAGCTATTAATTGGTCCAGCCATTCTAGAAAGTAATTTGAAACTATGTACAAAAAGTTATTTAACTGCATATGCCCTTTAACCCAGCAATACTATTCCTAGGTGTATAGCCCAATGAGATCAAAGAAAGAGGAAAAGGACCCATATGTACAAAAGTACTTACAGCAGCTCTTTTTATAGTAGAAAAGCTAGAAACTAAGGGGATGTTCATTAACAAGGGTATAGTTGAACAAATTATGGTATATAAATGTAAACATTGTTGTGCTATAGGAAATTATGTAAGTCAGTAATGTCAAATTCAAATAGAAATAGGGGCCATTATCCATACATAAAGAAATAGGGGCCATTATCCATACATATCCATACATATCCTTGTGGACTGCATATTGACTTAAGTTTTAAAATGTAATGTTACTTATGTTTTATTATTTTTTATTTATTTTGTTAAATATTCCCCAATTACATTTTAATATGGTTTGGGCGGTGGGTTTGACCCCTCTGATGAAAATGGCAGTTTCAGAAAAAACAATGAGAAGACTTGTATGAACTGATGCAAAGTAAAATGAGCAGAAATCAGGAGAAAAATTTACACAGTAATAACACTGTAAAGACAAATTTGAAAGACTTGAGAACTCTGATTAACACAATGATCAAACACAATTCCAAGGAACCAGTGATGAAGATGCTTACCTACCTCCTAAAAGAAGTGACAGACCCAGGGTAAAATGAGACATATATATTTTGGACATAGACAGTGTGAGAATTTGTTTGCTTACTGATGCATATGTTTTAAGGGTTTTTTTTTTTCCTCCCCAAGGCAGCAGGAGGAAGTAGAAGGGAGAGAAAACAGATTTTTGCTCATTGAAAAAATTTTGATTTTAAAAACATAGGCATCAATAAAACTTACTTTAAGTGATGAATTAGGAAAACTATTCCAACAACAATTTGGAGGATGGACTAGGAAGAAAAGAGACTGAAAATAAGGAAACCATCTATAAGGTTGTTGCAGACTTCCAAGAATAAGGAGATGAGGACCCGGCCTATAGTGGTGGTAGTGAGATTGATAAGAAAAGAGTGACTCTGAAAAACATTTACAGGATGAATCAAATGGACTTGGGGGCAGTTTCAATAAAATGGATGAAGCAGAGGAAAAGTCAAATATAATTCTAAGGTATCTATTCTAGGAAAATGATGGCTTCACTGACAATCATTTTGAACAGTTGGGAATGGAGACTATGCTGTTAGGAAGTGGAGATTAGGAGAATATGATGATTTTGATTTTAAATGTATTAAGTTTGAGGTCACAGCAAATAAGATAATATGAAAATATAACTAGAAATCACAAGATTATTACCTTGGCTGAGAATATAATGTCAGAAGTACCTTGCACATGATAGGCACTCAATAGTATTACTGAATTAATGAATGATTTTGCCCTTTGAATTAAAAAGGAAAAATGCTGATGGAGAACATAGGGCCTATATAATTTCAGGATGGAGAAAAATTCACTAGCAAGAATTCTCTGAATCTGAAGTTCCAAAGTGAGGAAAAAGCACAAGTGATTCTCAAGCCCTAATGTCACATATCCACTGTGTTCCAGTTAAGTCAGATACTAATTCTTGTTCCATTTGTATCACATCACAGGTTAATCTCCACATAATGTAGTAAGAAAATAAGTTCCGGATCTGAAGTGAGAACACCTGTATTTGAAATTCAGGTCTGGGTTATTATTAACATCTGGCTTTGGGTTAGTCTAGGGGTGGGGAACCTGGGGCCTCACACTCTGTGGACCTCTAGGTCTTCAAGGGCAGCCCTTTGACTGAATCCAAACTTCACAGAACAAATCCCCTTAATAAAAGGATCCTTTTATAAATAAATCCTTTTGCTAAGGGGATTTAAAAGGATCCCTTTATAAATAAATCCTTTTATTAAGGGGATTTGTTCTGCGAAGTTTAGATTCAAAGGGCTGCACTTTGAGGACCCAGAGGGCCACATGTAGCCTCCAGGCCGCAGGTTCTCCACCCCTGGGTTAGTCACATAACTTTTCTGTGTCTCAGCTTTTCTTTGCAAAATGAAAGGAAGACTTTGAGCTTTCTTTCAAGCCCAAAAATTCTATGACTTTATTTGCAAATGTGTAAAGATGACTGTAAAATGTGGCCACTAACTCAAGAGGAATGATGATGAAATATACTTCTCTCCTCTTAGAAAATCGTGTACCAAAACTGCAGGATGAGGCATATACTAATCAGATTTGTTCAATACATCTGTTAATTTTTCTTAATTGTATTTCTTTGTTACAAAGAAAGGTTTTGTGGATGAGAGGTGTTGGTTTTGTAAAATGACAGCAATATTTAAAAGAGCATCAGTAAAACTTTTTCTTTTTAATGTGGTAAAAGAAGATACTCCATATTGGCTTCTAATTATTTGTTCCTTCTCGGTTTCTGTATCTAAATGCTTGCTACCTAAATATACTGTTTAAAGATAATATATTTTATTTTTGGTATCAACTGATTCATCTGTTGATTATAATTTATTTAATTACATAAAAAATGATTTGGAAACATAGACAAGCCAAGGAGGAGAAGGTTTCTGTCTGAATTTTCTGACAATGCATTCTGTACTCTTCCCCAACATCTGCATACCATGATGGCTACACGCCAGCCATCATCCTTATTCCAGTTTCCCTTTATATCTTGAAGCTCCTTGAGGATAGGGCCTGTCGTGCTTGCTTCTATTTGTGTTCCCAGTGCTTGGCTTATACAGTACAGGTATTGGCATATCATAAGCATTTAACAAATTCTGTGTGTGTATCGGCACATGGTAAGCAACTAATGAATTCTCTACTTCTTTATGAATATATATATGTACGTGTGCATGTGTGTGTGCACACACATACATACATACATATAAATATATAAATATAAATATATATATATATATATACACACACACATATACATGCACCCACATATATATGCATGCCAGGAGTAGCATTCCAAGGTAAGAAGGGGTTGCAGACCCTAAAATGTCTACTGAATGGGGGACAAGTTTAGAAGCAGCAACAGTAAGAATGAGGTCTTAGTTCCAACTTCTACCATAGCCTGAAGCCTGCAGTTGAATAACCAGGGAAGAAATCCTGGACCTACAGTTCTGTCACTCTGAAACAGCAGAGCTTTCCAGCTGGCTGACAGTGATCAAGTCCAACAGCAATCTACTAAAACTCCAAACAGACATGACCACAGGCCTATTGCTCAGACTCAAACCCACCGTGGGAACTTGCAGAACTCCGACCAAAGGAACAGTGATCAGACTTTGCCCTGGATCAGACTGCTTTGGGAACACTGAAAGCTTACAGGTCCTCAGCCTGAGCTGTCCCTGAAATCCTGGAATAACAGAGCACTCAACACTCCAAGAAAGCAGCAGCAGCACCAGTCCAAACATTATCTCTAGAAGTATATAGAGATTGGCCCTAGCATAAAGTCTGAAGGCTTGTTTGCTCATTCTTGCATCCATTCTCCTCGGGGGTTTCTTCCTGGGAGAACTTTGGCTTGCACTTTGAAAGGGAACATAGAAGCTGGGTAACTAGTGGAATCTTTTGGTAAAGGTGGGTATAGTTTAGGTAGTGATGGGGTATGGGCCCAGGCTGAGACCTTTGCCCGTCACTCCAAAAAGAATTTGGGTCCCATTTGTCTATGGGTCCCAGAAAACCCTTAAACTTCTTCTGAACTCACTTATCTGGTCAAAGAAGTTTGGCAGTCTCCTGATTATTAACTGGCCTTATCGCCTCGGCCCTATCTCTCTTTGATATCCTAATGAAGTCTAGTATATTTCCCATCTTTGATCTTATCTAGACCCCACTCAATCTCTTCCTTCTCTATCTTCCAGTTCTTTGTTACCCTGATGAAGCCTGGCCCTCTATTGTCTATTCCCCAAAGACCCCATTCAACCTCCCTGACACTCCCATAGGGATTCTCCCTAAAACCCAAATTACTTGGCTGTATATAAGATCCATCCTGGACCCCATTTAAACACTGAGATTTCCTCACCGCTCACCCTTATGGGCGTCACTACTGCTCAGATTCTTTAAGAGTCTGGCCTGTATGGTACATCTCTAATAAAACCTTGTCTTTGGCTGAAAGAAGACTTGGGCAGAACTTTCAGGCAGAACCCATGTATCGTAATTTTGGGGCCTCAGCACCCCTAGCATCCACACCTCAACAGTAGTTGAGTAGTTTGGGGATTGTTAAGGAGAAGGTTTTCAAATGATTTAATTTCTATAATTTAATTTTTTCACAATTCTAATTTAGACCTATGGGCTCTTTTCCTTGCCTCTGAGTACCATTTATCATACCTGTCCCACTCAAGACGATGAGTTTCCTCATTCATCAGTTTCTGCCTTAAATACTCTAATCTGTTCTCTTATCAAAGCTGCCCCAATGAGGCCAGTAAAGTTTAGACTCATCACTAGTCAAATCAACCCAATCCCGGCAATATGAGGGACAGTCAAGGCGTTATTTCTTATACATTGCTATACAAATACAAGTTTGTTCTGGGGGTTTGTTATTAGGAACTGCTGTATCTTCCCCGCCCCCCACGCCTTTACCATACATCTATCCCATTTTAAAGGTGTACACTCAAAAAAAAAAAAAGATGTACACTCAAAGATAATAACACTACTTAACTAATAAATATACACAATACATAAATACACTATAAAGGGATATAACACAAATACACAAAATACAAGTACACAAATACAAATATTCCACACTGGGTTAGCAATCCATTTGAATTATAGAAGTAAACATTCCACAACTCTAACCAGCTACACAATTAAGATGTTAATTTCAACCAGTTTAACTGCACACAAAACCAACTGCGCAAGCAATTCTTATGCAAAAAAATTTTTATCACATGCAGAAATAAAACCCGCAGTCCACAGCTCAGACACGCATTTATAATAGAGAAAAGAGAAAAATCCCAGGCCATAGCTAGCCCTGCATCATAAAAGACGCATGCAAAAGCCAAATCCTGTGCAAACAGGCCAGTACCGAGTAATCTGGGTCAAGAAAAGGCCCCAAGAACATTCCTCACAATGAATGGTGGGCTTGATCAAAAGGCCAAACCCAATGGTGTGAGAGTGACCGTTGGACTTACCAGACCAGGTGAATTGGGACTCTGAAAAAAATCCAGCAGCACCCTGTCCCTTTTCCCCAGTACTGGAGAACTCACGACTTCACCCTACATTCACCCCTTAAAAACTTCCGACACCAATTAATGTTAATTGGATTTTACTGAGCCAGTCTCTAACCTGAGAATGACAAAACAGCATGCCAGAGACAAAGTGCTAGTAATCAGGTAGCTGTTTAATTAATTAGGTCCATTAGGAGGAACATATTTGCAAATCAAAAATTCTCCGGATCAGAATTCCACCTTGCTGAAGTGAAGACAGATTATATACATAAATCACAAGTGAGAAGGAAGGGAGTTAAGGTGGAAACAATCATTTCTAGGGCCAGAGAGGTTTCCCATGACCAGCCCACAAATCCCACAATCACTAAGGTACAGATGTCCTGAAGTTTTGTAGGAACAGCATTGTTCAAGTCTTTGGGGATCATTACTTGGTCGGTCACAGGACCAGAGTTCTGTGACGGGAACAGGTTCTACAATCTTTGATTCGCTTCACTTCAGGTACACAGGCACAAGAATGCCAATGATTATGAGCCTTGTCAAAGTTTGATTGATCTTTGGAAGTTGCATTGTGAGCTTTGACTCAGAAGCTGGAAAAGGCAATTCTAAAAATCAAATCTATTAGTATATTCATTACACATATCATCTCACATTATTATAAAAATCATAATTCCCTTCACAGAAAGTAGGCTGGAAGAATGAGCAAACCAACAAACAAAAAGATTTCCACCATAAAAAACTATCATGGAGACAAGATCATGCTAGACACAAACCCAGAAGAAAAGAATGCTCCAAAATATCTAGAAGCAAAGCCTCAAAGAAAAACATAGATTGGACGCAAATTTGATTAGAATTCCTGAGAGATCTGAAGCAAGATTTAAAAAAAAAAGAGTTAGAAATGTTTTCATAAAGGAAATAATAGTTGGGTGGGGGAGGGGGAACAGAAAAAAAAACAAAGAAGAAATGGATAAAAATAAATAGCTAGGCATAAGAAGTATAAAACCCTGGCAAAGCAACAAATTCCCTGAAAATCAGAGTGAACAAAATGGAAACTGATAACTTTATGAGACAACAAAAAAAATATTAAAGTTAAAACTGAAAAGAGAAGAAAATTTAAGGGGTCTCATAGTAAAAACTGGTCTAGAAAACAGATCAAGGAGAGAAAATTTAAGGTTCACTGGATTACCTGAAAGCCATGACCAAAAAAAAAGTCTAGACCTCATATTTATTTTTATTTTGTAAACAGTATTTAATTTTCTTCCAATTACATATAGATAGTTATCAACATTCATTTTTTATAAGATTCTGAGTTCCAAATTGTTCTTCCTCTCCTCCCCTTCCACCATCCCCAAGACAGCAAGCAATCTGATATAGGTTATACGTGTGCAATCATATTAAACATATTTCCACATTAGTCATGTTGTGAAAGAAGAATCAGAGCAAAAGGGGAAAACCACAAAAAACAAAAAACAAAAAAAGTGAAAATAGTATGCTTTGATCTGCATTCAGACTCCACAGTTCTTTCTCTGGATGTGGATAGCATTTTCCATCATGAATCTTGTGGAATTGCTAGACTTTATATTACAAGAAATCATAAAAGAAAACTGCCTAGACCTCTTAGACCCAGAGAGCAAAATAGAAATAAAAGAATCCACTAATCATTCCAGAAAGAAGCCCCAAAATGAAAACTCCTAGGAACATTATGGCCAAAATACAGAACTTCTAGGTCAAAGAAAAAAAAAACAAACAAAACACTACAAGGAAACAGAAAGAAAGAATTCAAACACCAAGGAGCCAAAGTCAGGATCACACAAGCTTTAACAGTCACCACAATAAAGAAGTAGAGAGTTTGTAATACTATCTTCCAGAAGGCAAAGGAGAGAGAAATATAGATATAGATATAGATGCTTAAAACAAAGAATAACTTACCCAGAAAAACTGAGTATAATCCTAAGGGGGAAAAATAGACTTTTAATGAAATAAAGGACTTCTAAGCACACTTGATGAAAAGAGCTATGTAGAAACTTTTAAGTGCAAACATAGGAGTCAAGAGAAATATAAAAAAGTAAATATGAATGAACAATGATAAAGTATTAGTTAGCTAATTGGTATAGAGGAAAGAGTTCTGAAGGGCCTAGTCAGGAAGACCTGAATTGATGCTAAAGCTCATCACAGAAGGTTGAACAGCCAGAAGGTATTGGTTAATGTGTCAGTTTCCCCTGACCTTTGCTTCTTACTTCACTTGCGCTTTAGCATCAATCATCTATGGGGAAAGGTAAGGTATGAGGAGCTTTGTTCTCTTCTTACACTGTTAGCTCAGTCTCCCCAGCAACAATAGCAGTACCTTCTAGGGATGCTAGTAGAGGTCTCTGGTCAAACAGCAGATATAACTTTTTCCTTGCCCTTTGTTACTCTCACAGGGCATGTGCATAGGAAAGTATGTTTTTTGCTTTGATTTTTAGTCTGAACCTATGATTACATTGCCATGGGGAACTCTTGGCAATTCTTCAGTAATTTAAGAGTTTTACAGAGTTGCTCAAGGCATTAACAGAGTGAATGTCTTGTGCTAAGTCACACAGTTAGTATGTGTTGAAGGCAGAACTTGAACCCAGATCTTCTAGAATCCAAACTATCTACTAGACCTCTCATAAGATTATGGTCTACTTTAATCATTTTATCTATTCAAATAAAAAAATTAAGATAACATGTAAAGTGCTGTGCACAATTTAAAATGATCTATAAATGTCAAATTAATATTATTTTATTATTATTCATATATCTATTCATTATTATTCTACTATTTCAATGAATATCTTCCCTCTGTTCCTCTGTCTAGGTAAGCCTCTTTTAGGTCTTTGTTATCTTATGATAGACATAAAAATAGGGACTGAATCTGTGATTTCAATATGAGGAAACACCCTCTACCAATGCAGGTTGGCATCTTCTCTTCAATTTTATACGCAGTCTTAAAGAGTTGCCTAGAGCACTGAGAGGTTAAATGACTTGTCCTGAGAGCTAGGACCTGAATTTGGAATTTCCTGACTGAGGGTAGCTCTCTATCCACCACGACATACTATCTCTTGTTTGATGTCCTACTTACCTTAAATATACCTGAGTTAGACAGTGTTGGTGGATATCACTGAAGTCCACTGCCTAGGCAGATACTATACTTGCAGTGGTGAGGCTAGACTAGGACTCTGAACCAAACGAGAGACCAAACCAATCCAAACCAAAAGAAGCTACTCGGAACTAGTGGTACTCAATCTTCCTTATATTATGAAAAACAGAACTGCTTTTGATATGCTAACTTCTTCAACAATATCTCAAGCATGGCAGCAACAGGTACCACAGATTAGAAAGGGTTAATAATGAGAAGGGCTTAGAAGAAAGCAAGTTCATCAAAATTGAAACTCTTCCATGGTCAAATCCCTTTTCCCTCCCTAGGCTTTAGTTTCCTCATCTGTAAAGTGAACCTCTAATGTTGTCTTTTCTAGTTCCAGTGTCCTAACATTCTAGCCCAGAGTGGGGAACCTGTAGCTTCAAGGCCACATGTGACCCTCTAGATCCTCAAGTGCAGCTCTTTGACTAAATCCAAATTTCATAGAACAAATCAAATCCCCTTAATAAAAGAATTTGATCTGTAAAACTTGAACTCAGTCAAAAGGCCACACCCAAAGACCTAGAAGGCCACAGGTTCCCCACCCATTCTAGCCCTTAATCACTGAATGGGCATTGCCTCAGACAAACTGAGACCTGGAAAAGACCTTAGCTTAAAAAGGCCAAGGTCTCCCACTACATCCTGGGCCATTGCCAGTCATCCTGACTTCAGTCTTACCACTGGACTCCAATGACTCTGGAGGAGTAAGGTTGATGACTTTGTGCAGCTCTGCCTCACTTAAATCAATTCACTAGCAAGTCAAGACATCACCCTGGAGGTGTCATTGGTCCTCTTCTAGAATGAAAGACCAATAACAACATCCTAAAATTCTATGAAATTTCAGAAGGAAGGGAAAATGTGGCATTAAGAAAGTAAGGAAGATGGGAAATCAGCCTGGAAAGGTAGGCTGGAATCAGAGATGGTTTTATCCTAGAAACAATTCATGAGCAAGGAGGAAGTAATATGGTCATATTTGTGCTTTAGAAAATTTATTTTGGCAATTAAGTGGAGAATAGAGATGGGAGAGACTGAAATCCAAAATCCAATTAGTACAGCAATCCAGATGAGAGGTCTGTTAGTGTTTTGCTAGCCATGTGACAAGAAGATGGACATGTTGTGAAGGTATGATCAACAAAAAATTGGCAATTGGTTGAATGGAGGGAGGGGTGAAAAAGACAAGAGTTGAGGATGACTGAGATTACAAACCTAGCTAACTGGAAAGATGGTGGTACCCTCAACAGAAATAACGAAGCTTAAAGGATGGGTGAATTTTAGGGGAAACACCATGAGTTCTGTTTTTGATAAGCTGAATTTGAATTATGTTTGGGACAACTAGGTAGAGATATCTAGCAAGCAGCTGGCAATATAAGATTAAACTCAGTAATAGCATGATTTGATCACAATTGCCACAGGCAACTGTGTACAGGATGAATTATAGGGAGAAAAGGGATGTTGTTCACAAATAAGATAAATAGGCCAGTCAGTCACCAAGAATTGTTTAAGCATCTCCTATGTGTCAGGTACTGTGCAAAGTTCAGGAGATACAAAGGCAAAAGATAGTTACTGATCTCAAAGAACTCAGTCTAGTGGAGGAGACAACATGCAAACTATGTCATCTACATCTTCATCCAAGTTCTTTTGAAAAGCACAGGTGAAGTAAGAAGCAAAGGTCAGGGGAAACTGACACATTAACCAATACCCTTCTGGCTGTTCAACCTTCTATGAATCCACATAACTGTTCTATCACCTTTGGCTCCTACATCTTTAGCTCCTATACTGTTAGTTAGAAGGTTATCTTCCTGTGAAATCCGAAGCTTAGAAAGGTTAAGTCCACCAAGATACTAAGCTATGTAGCAAATGGCCTGTTGTAATCAACATTTATAATGTCTATATTACATCTGTGACTGAAGAAAATAACACCTTAAAAAATAAACTAACCCAAATGGTAAAAGAGACCCAAAAAGCCAATGAAGAGAAAAATGCCTTAAAAAGCAGAATTGGCCAAATAGAAAAGGAGGTCCAAAAGCTCACTGAAGAAAATAATTCCTTAAAAATTTGAATGGAGCAAATGGAAACTAATGACTCTATGAGAAATCAAGAAATTATAAAACAAAACCAAAGGAATGAAAAAAATAGAAGACAATGTGAAATATCCCACTGGAAAAACAACTGACCTGGCAAATAGATCTAAGAGAGATAATCTAAAAGTTATTGGACTATCTGAAAGTCATGATCAAAAAAAGAGTCTAGACATCACCTTTCAAAAAATTATCGAGAAAAACTGTCCTGATATTCTCAAACCAGAGGGCAAAACAGAAATTGAAAGAATCTACCCATCACCTCCTGAAAGAGATCACAAAAGGAAAACTCCTAGGAATATTACAGCCAAATTCCAGAGTTCCCAGGTCAAGCTGAAAATACTGCAAGTAGGCAGAAAGAAATAATTCAAGTATTGTGGAAACACAATCAGGATAACACAAGATTTAGCAGCTACTACATTAAGGGACTGGAGGGCTTGGAATATGATATTCCAGAGGTCACAGGAGCTAGGATTAAAACCAAGAATCACCTACCCAGCAAAACTGGGTATAATCCTTCAGGTGAAAAAATGGACATTGAAATAGAGACCTTTCAAGCATTCTTGATGAAAAGACCAGAGCTGAATAGAAAATCTGACTTCCAAATACAAGACTCAAGAGAAGCATGAAAAGGTAAATAGGAAAGAGAAATCAAAGGGATTTATTAAAGTTGAATTGTTTACATTCCTACATGGAAAGATAATATTTGTAACTTGTGAGACCCTTCTCAGTATTAGGGTAGTTGGAGTGTATATGTATGTATGTGTACATATATATTATACATATACAGATATACATGTGTATGTATGCATGTATGTGTGTATGTGTGTGTGTGTGTGTATATATATATATATATATATATATACACACACAGACAGGGCACAGGGTGAGTTGAATATGAAGGGATGATATCTAAAAAATAAAATTAAGGGTGAGAGAGGATTGTATTGGGAGAAAGAGAAAGGGAGAGGTAGAATGGGGTAAATTATCTCACATAGAAGAGGCAAGAAAAAGCTTTTACAATAGAGGGGAAGAGGTGAGAGGGAATGAGTGAATCTTACTCTCATCAGATTTGGCTTAAGGAGGGAATAACATACACACTCAATTGGGTTTGGAAATCTATCTTACCCTACAGGAAAATAGGTGGGAAGGGGATAAAAGGGGGGGCAGTTATAGAAGGGAGGGCAGATTGGGGGAGGAGTAATCAGAAGCAAATACTTTTGAGGAGGGACAGAGTAAAAGGAGAGAATAGAATAAATGGCGGATGGGATAGGATGGAGAGAAATATTGTTAGTCTTTCGCAACATGACTATTACGGAAGTGTTTTGCCTGACTACACATGTATAACCTGTATCCAATTGCTTGCCCTCTCAATGAGGGTTGGTGGGGAGGGAGGGAGAGAATTTGGAACTCAGAGTTTTAAAAACAAATGTTAAAAATCATTTTTACATGCAACTGGGAAACAAGATATATAGACAAGAGGGTACAGAAATCTATTCTGCCCTACAGGAAAAACAGAAGGGGAACGGGATAAGAGAAGGGGGAGTGATAGAAAGGAGGGCAGATTGGGGGAAGGGGTATGCAGAATGCACACAGTGTTGGGGAGGGGGGAGGGAAGAGATGGGGAGAAAAATTGGAACTCCAAATCTTGTGGAAGTGAATGTTGAAAACTAAAAATAAATTAATTTTTAAAAATAATTTTAAAAAGTCTTCCTAAATATCCCCCCAAAATATTACACCTGTGAATGTATTATATGTTTTTATATATATATACATATATATATGTATAGTCTTGATATTTTAAGATGCGAAAACTTATAAACTGACAGATGAAACCTAACTATGTATGATGACATACTATTCTCTCAGTACCTCTGTATATACTACATAATGTTAGTATATAATGTTGCCCTCTATTAGATTCTTTGGTCTCCATAGTTTTGTGCTTATTTTCCTGGCATTACAGATGCAAGGCTAAACTTGAAGTCAGGAAGGCCTGGGTAACAATCTTGCCCGAGACAATCCATATGGGTCACAAAATTTATGCCCATCTGCCCAGTTCACTAGGTGGCCCTGAGGCTCAAATGAAACAACATATGTAAAGTGCTTCTGCAAACTTTATAGTGCTATAGAAATGTCAGTTACTGCTATTATTATTCTCCAATTACATTGTAAGCTCCCTGGGGGGAGAGACCTGTCATACTTCTTTGTATCCCACAGGACACCACATAGTAGGGCCCCAGTTTCTGCACCTGTAAAACGACGGGGTTGCACCAGATCATCCTTAAGGCCCCTTCCATTTCTAAATCTATAATCCTAGTATCCTAGGTCCTGGTCCCCTCTATCATTTTTGCAAGTGTCCTGAATGATGCTTGCTCTTCTTACCTCCTACTCCCGACCCCGACCCATCCTCATTCCCTCCCATCCCTCCTTGTTTGCCTTTCCCTCGACTTGTGCCCTCAACAACGACCCTGCCATTACCCCTTCTCTTCTGGAGGTCATATGGCCTCTCTTCTAGTGGAAAGAGCGCTGCTTTTGAAGTTCGAAGGCCTGAGTTCAAATTCCAGCTACTGGAATTTGATGATACTGGACCCTGGACAAGTTACTTAACCTCTCTGGGCCTCAGTTTCCTCGTCTGTAAAATGGGGGAGTTAGTTTGAAAGGTCCCCGATGTCCCTTCTGGCTCCAAATAAAAGATGCTAGTTCCCTCAACAGCCTCCCCTTTCTCGAAGCCTCTCCCTACCCCGCCTCCTTCCCTTGCCCCTCCCTCTTTGCGCAATGGCTCCGCCCACCTGTCCCTCCCCTCTCCCCCCGAATCCCCTCAGCCACATCCCCTTCCGCCTGCGCGCGCAGGGTCCTACCTTCTGTCTTTCTTTGGCCCCAGCCTGGGTGAGCCACCTCGGGCCGGGGCTTGGCCTCTCGCTTCCCGCCCCCTGGGGCGGGAAAACCGCCAACACCGCCTTACAGCCACATGGGAGGCTGATTCAGGCCAAGTTGGGCGGGGTGGGGTGGGGCCTGGCTGGCCGAGACAGGACTAGCAGCCCTTGGCTGGCCGGCCGCTAATCCGCTGAAGCTATGGGTGGAGGCGGCCGTTGCCCTGGGTTACCAGCCACGCGGAGAGGCTCGGAGGAGGTGGACTGCGGAAGTGATGTTTGGCAAAATCGGCTTCTCGCGAGAAGATCGGCGCGCGGTCGGGGAGCGGAGAGAGGCCTTAGGAGCAACGGGCGTGTGACAGGCCTTTTGGGCATTTGAGGGCTGAGGAGCGACTGAGCTGAAGAGAGGTGGGAGGCACGGCTACCTCGCAACAGACCCTCGGGGGCAAGAGGCCGGTCCCTGCCCCGCCCGGGCCTCTGGGTAAGGGGGTGTACGGCCCCTGTGGGTGTCCGCAGCCTGGTCTGGATGCGGGGTCGGGGGGCCCGGGCCTTGTGGAGGGGGGCCTAGCGTTCCGGCCGCTCTTCTGGGCCCTTGGTCGATGCAGCAGCGGGGAGGTATTAAACCCTCTCTTTGTACAAGCGCGGAGCGGGGGACAGAGATTTAAAAAACAAAACAAAAACCGACGCAGCCCCGGCCGTCACCGAGCTTACATTCCGTTAGTAGAACCGGAACAAGACCGCGGACGGATGCCTCGGAAAGTGCGATGTAGGCGGAGGATGCGAGGCCTCAGCCCGGAAATCTCCGGAGAGCGGGACGGTGGCTTGCTGGCTACTACCGGGCTTTTTATATACAAAGTCCTTAATGGGTTTACTAAATTAGTTGTCTATTTGTGGTGCAGTGGGAGGTGCTGCATGTGACTGAGGACTTTTGAGGACTTGTGTGACCTTGGGCATGTCACGTTTTCTTGGTCTGTTTTCTCAAAGGTAAAATGAAGGGGTTTGGATTAGATAACCTCTAAGGTCTTTACCACCGCAGTGGGCCTATAGAAGTGGATGCTTGGTGCTTAATACAATTTTTTTTTTATTGATTTAAAGTTCAATGGAATTTAAGGTTAGGAATTCAACTTCAATTAGGTTATTCTTTTTAAGTAATAAATCATTTCTATACCACTAAAGTTTACAAAGTGCTTTCCTCACAACAACTCTGTGAGGTAGACAGTACAGGTATTATTATCTTCATTTTACACATGAGGAAACAGGTCAGTGAAATGACTTGCCCAGCCAGGTTCCGCAACTAGTAAGTGTGGCAGCTATGACCTTGTCCCAATTCACATAATCCTGTGCTTTCAATCTTGACCCTAGTTAATTTCAATCAGATACTGCCTGCTCTTGTATGACTTCTCCCCCTTGCTCTACCTCACCCCTTGCCAATCCTATACCACTCAAATTCTTTCCTACTCCAGAACCACTGAATCTTATTAGAGGAAGTCACCTAATCCTATAGATCGTTTCCACAACTTCAACAGGGCAATTGATGGAACCTGACAAGCCTTTTATTCTTTTCTGATCAATTATCTAAACTAGTGCTGTTTTATTCATAGGGAATAATTTGGAAAGGGGAGATAATTCAATCTTGCATATTTATTTCCCATATTTAGTGACAATTGTCTGTCTTAAGTGGATGGTTTTTTGTGGTAACCAATCAACATCCATCCTAGAAAAGGAAAACGAAAATTTCAAAGTAAAACTTGTCTCCAAATGAGATTTATTGAAGGTTTATTCTCTACTGCAGACAGGTATCAAGAGGCTCCTGAAAGTTTTGGGGTCTGGGGTAAGAGGTGGTCATCCATTAGCTTGCTTGGGGAGAGGGCCATCAATATGGTTTTCCATTTCTTTATATGGAACAAGTCCCATCTCTGATGTGTCTGATGTTTCACGAGTTTTCTTGACTTCCAGGGGATTCTAGGGCAGTAACTGATGGAAAAGAAAGGTTACATTGGTACTCTGATGTATGCTTTTGAATCCTTGAGTATTGTCTTTAGTTGAGTAAGCAAAGGAGGGAAAAAGGAAGTGGAGAAATCTATACATCTCATAACTAACTAAATTTATTGGCCTGTTCTCATAGAGATGAGGACCTGCTCTCAGGGTTTTCACTAGACACAGCCCAAGAGCTTACACTTCTTCACCAGTGAGTCATGGGCTCAAAAGAAGCCTTAAAGCAAAACAAGGAATAAAGGTGCCATAAAGTTTATTCAAGGTTTGAATCTCTAATTTACCTCCTAACTCTCCTGAGCCAGGGTCTAAAATACTAGAAGTGTAGTGAACAGATTGATTTTTCTAAAGGCCTTTTCATATATTGAGATCTTTACCTATGAGAAAGCTGATAGTAACAGAAGCTTACTTGCCCCAACTTTGCTCAGAAAAGTTAGGCCATATTTTATGTATTTTCATCTTCCAGTACTGTACTTCAAAACTTTTTAGAGAACTAGCATGGTGTCATGGAAAGAATGCTGCACTTTGAGTCAGAGAAAGTTGGGTTGTGGTTTGAACCACACTTCTGACATCAACTTCTTGTATGACCAGGGGATTAGTTCACTTAACAACCCAGCTTTAATTTTCTCATTGTAAAATAAGGGTAAGATATCTGGTACCTTGAAGAATAGTCAGGAATGTACTAAATGAGATGGTCTATGTAAATCATTTGCAAACCTTAAAATGCTATATAAATTAGTTATTAATCTCTCTCAGCCTCATTTTCCTCATTGTAAAATAGGAATGATATAAGTACTTAACGTGGCTGTTGTAAGGAGCAAATTAGATAACGCATAACGAGCTTTGCACCTTAAAGATTATATAAACATCAGCTATTTTTATATCTACTCATTCTCTTCTCTGGTATCAGAAGAGGAAGATTCTTACCCTTGCTGAGGCTAATCTGGCTTCTTATGCCCTTGACCCATCCATTCTCATTTTCTGGGTGGATAATCCACATTTGACATCTCTAATGTTGTTCCCTGTTCTTCTGTTTTGTTTTTCCTCTTTGGTCTTTATTGCTAGTTCACCCATCCATCTCTGTTACATCCTGAACTTAGTTCCCCAAGATTCAACCCTGATCCCTCTTTTCTTTAATCTTTATACTGTCTCCTCTTGGTTATCTTTGTTTCCAGAGGATCTCTGTTGTCATCTCTATGCATATAACCCCCCAAACTAGTCCTCATCTTTAATACTCCATTACCTCATCTCCATTTGCTGGCATCATTTGGAAATCTGGCCACTGTGTCACACACATAGCATGTCCTGGTTATAATTGTTAACAAATTTTAGCTGCTGAAAGGGTGCAAGTGCTGATCATCAGCACATTCAAAATTTTGATTTTCTAAGACAAAGCCCTATTGTCCAACTGATAGTGTGCTATGCTTACTTCTGTACTCTGCATTCTAGTCAAACTGAAATGCATGTTCCGTAATAGCAAGGATAATTTCATTTTTGTTTTTGAATACTTATTACCTACAATAGGTATTAGAATAAATGTTTAATTGGCTACTGGCTGTTCTCAGAATTCAATATGCCATATACAGGCTATTTTCATTCCTTTACGCCGGAGTGCTCTTTTGATCTCATTTCTGCTTTTCACAATCATCTTCCTGTAAGGATTAATCAGTTTATGAGCCACCTTAACAAATTCTCCTTAATCCTCAAGTTGGTAACGTAGTCTCTCTTCTCAGTTTCCTAGAACTTAGTTTGTCCCATTATTCCTACCTTCTTATATTTGCCTTTAGCCATGTAGAAGTAGAAGCAGGAAAAGTTGCAGAGAAGCAGATTTATTTCAGCTCAATTTAAGGAAAAGTTTTTTAAAAATTAAAGGTATCCAAAAGTGAAATGGGCTGCCTTTGGAAGCAGTGGTCTCCCTCACAAGAGGTCTTCAACCAAGGCAGGGTGGCACTTGCTGAGGATGTTATAGAGGGGATTCTTGTTTAGATAAGAGTAGACCTCGGTGGCCTGAGGTCCCTTCCAGCTCTGAAATTCTATAGGTAATGCCAAGTAAAAACTGCAAAAGTAGATAACCAGTCTTGAGTGCTGTGAACTACTTACTTTGTTCCTGGTGGGCTTTAAGGTTTCCTAAATACATTGAATTGAACATAGAAGAATCTTTAAAGTTTACCCAATCCACTGCTTTTAAATAATGCCCTAATTCCTGTGGCAGGGATCTCATTTCATAAGGTAGCCCTCCCATTCCATTTTTAGGAAGTTCCAGGGAAAGAAAACGCAGAGGACTTTACCCACAATTTCTAAATGCCCAGCTACAAGTCTTTAGAGTACAAGTTACTTATGTCTTGGTTACTAAAGAGTGTGAGTACTAAAGTTTTTTTTACCAAATATAAGGAGAGAAAGTATTAGCATAAATAATTCTCCACTGCCTTGAACAAATTTGAAAAGCTTTCAGTGCCTGAAACTCCAACACTAGGAGGAAGTAGTACCAGGCTTAAATTCCACATTCCAGAAGCAGAGTTGCTGTCTGTTGCTCTTAACTCCAGAAATTTACTCTCCAAAGGAGGGAGGATAGAAGTAGTCAGGGAGCATAGCTTTTAAGGGCGACAAGACATTCGCTCTGGTTAAGCATTGGTTATTGGAGGCTCTGAAAGCCAATTGCTGGATGCCCTGGCTTTGGGCATTTCTCCAACAGTGAATGGAAGGCACTGGAATTTATTAAGCTCTTGTCCTTGCCGTTATCAATGTTTCAGAGGAATATTAAGGCAAGACAATCCAATATAGCCTATAAATATACATTGCTATTAAACATAATTTCACATTGGTGATGTTGGAAGGTAGAATTAGAACCAGTAGGAGGAACCACAAGAAAGAGAACACAAAACAAAACAGAGAGAAAAAAACAAATAGTATGCTTTGATCTGCATTCAAACTCCATAGTTCTTTCCTTGTGCCAGCTACCCTGGCACAACTTGAATTCAGGGGTCCATTGGTATACACAACATTAGACAGTTATTGTATTTCTCACCAACCAGGCTATCTTATTTTTATGCCAGTCACTTAAAAATATTCACAAACTTCCTCTAAAGAATCTTAATAAAGAAAAAAGTTAAGCAAAAATCAATTTAATATACAACATAAGGAAAACAAGTGCATGGTAATTTGAGTAAGAGATATTTTATCATGTTCTCTGGAACCAAGATTGATCATTACATTTAATTTGAATTCAGATGTATTAGACTTTTTTTTTCCATTTAAATTAATGTAGTCAACAGCAGCTAAGTGGGGCAGTAGATAGAGCACCAGCCCTGGAGTCAGGAGGACCTGAGTTCAAATTCCGCCTCAGACACATAACACTTAACTAGCTGTATGACTGTGGGCAAGTCACTTAACCCCAATTGCCTCACCAAAAAAAAAAAGAAATGTAATCAGTGTATATTTTTTCTCCTAGTTCTGCTCTTTGTATTAGTTCATCTAAGTTTTCCTGTTTCCCTGAACTCATTTTTAACAAACTGTTGCTTCTATCAGTATAATAATATTCCATTGCATTCATATAAACTATAGTTTGTTCCCAATTTAGGGGTATCCCTTTGTTTTTGCTACTATGAATATTTTTATATCTGTGGGAACTTTTTGGTGTTTGACCTCCATGGCTTAGGGAGAGCTCTTTGAGAAGTAGCATTTGAGCTGGGTTTTACAGATTTAAGAGGAATTCAAGAAGCAAAGTGGGAAAGGGGAAGGGTATTCCAGGCATAGGAATGGTGTGAGCAAACCCTGCTCTCATTCTAGAATAGGTTCTTATCTCCTATTGTCTTATAAGTAACACTAGGACTGTTGTAATAGCCTACCTAGTCTCCTCTCATTTCTTTTTTTTAATTCCCAATCTGGCCTTCACAACATTGCTAAATAATCTTCAGAAATAGGTTTGACAACATCATTCCCCTGCTCAAAAAACCTTCAGGGATTTCAGACTGCTTATTGGATAAAATACAAATTCCTTGGCCTAGCATTTTCAAGCCTTCCATAATCTGGTTCCAACCTTATTTCACGTTAGTCCCTTTTATGCACTCTATTCTAGGCAAACTGCTCTACCTCTCTGAAGGTTATTTGCTTCGTTGCTTGGAATTGCTTTCATTTAATCCTTTCTTCAAGCCTCAGCTCAGGTACTAATTCTTCCTCAAAGAGTCTCAGTTGAAAGTAGAAAATTTTTCTTAAAGCACCTTTCCTTTGCCCCTTCACACCCAATCTTAAATAAACTGTTCGTATTATTTTAACCCCAAACTCCAAGAGTATATTATCTCCTTGATGATAAAAACTCCTCAGTTATTTGTACCTCAGTGTTTTGCACACTGTGTGCCATTAATAAATGTTTGTCAAACTGAGTTGTAGAGGGCCTTGAATGCTAGGTTTGAAGCTTACGTGGCAGTTGATAGAAAGCCATTGAAGATTCTTGACCATTTTGTTTAATAATTTTCTAATGTATTTACCACATAACATTTATTAATGCTATCCACTGGGATCCCTGTTTGATGAGGATGGCAATAGCTGTCTCCATCTATAAAGTGTAGATTAAACAGGTTTTTCCAACTTATGTTCTTATATTTCCTTATGATTTTAAGACTGTAAAGGTTTCATAAGAAGGAAGAGTAATACTTTGAGACTTCAAACAGGTAGTCATGGTGCACTGATGTTAGCAGAACAGAGTGCCATATCTGGCATTAATGCAAATATACCTGGTTGAATGTAAATGCACATTTACTATACCAGTTTTTTTAACTTATAAAGACTTCATTCTATTATGAAAAACATCCATATGCTTATAAAAAACAAAGTAAACAAGCTATCAGAGGTGCCCTTACTGCCTTCACTCAAGGAACATTTGAATATGGGCAATTCAGTTCAGCAGTTACTAAACACTTAGTACATATTCCAGAATTAGTGGTAAGACTTGGGAATGAAAAAACAGCTTACCTTCATTCCATGGGGAGGTGGGGGAGGAGAATAAGTACCTATGCAAAATAATTTGGTGGGGTGAAGGGGGACACTAGCATTTGGGGAGGATCAGGAAAAACTTCCCATAGATGACATCTGAGTTGTGCTTTGAAAGACTCTAAGGATCATAGAAGGTGAAAATAAGGAGTAAGAAAAGCACAGAAGCAGGAGATGAAATATCATCTGTGGGAAGAGCAAATAGGCAGCTCTGGAAGATGAATTGGAAAGGGGAGAGATTTATGCAAAGAGACTGATTAGGAAGCTATTAAAATATTATAGGAATTATGTGATATAAATCTGAACTAGGAGTAGTGGTTATGGATAGAGGAGACAGACATCAACCTGGAGGTTAAGATGGTGCAGGAACTGAAATATAGCAAAGCTCCCCCATGAAACCTCCTCTACAAAGATCTGGAAAACATGTCGGATCAAATTCTTATCATGAAATCCAAGGAAAAAATCACAGTGAGTCATTTTCCCAGCCTACATTAACTTGGGGAGACAGAAGAATCCACAGAATATGGGGACAGGATCTGGCCTGAAGCATGCAGCATCCAAGGACTAAAAGAGGTAAGGCTGGGCACTAGGACAGGAAGGATTGGGATCAAATGAGATCCCAGGAGGTCCCTGTACTGGCACAGGTTACAGGAACAGGTACCATTGGCAGCTTTGTTGCCTACCACCCAGTTCTGCATCACAGAGCAGATTAAGGAGGGGAACCTATGCCTAAGGGTGGTGGGGAGAAATGGTCAAAGTCGTGGATCCTAGCTGTGTACTGAGCAAGGAACAAGTTCAGAAGCAAACAATAGTAGCTGAATTCTCAGGGGCAAAGCAAGGACTCAGTTCTAGTCTCCAGCCCAGGCTGAAGCTTGCAGTAGAATAACTAAGGCAGGAATCCCAGACCTCTGAACCTACAGAGCCTAATAATAATAGTGAATAATAGTGAGTGCAGGAGCAGTATACTAAAATTTCCAAACTTTCAGAGACAAGTACTAAACCTGGGTCAAGAATCTGCAGAACTCAAATGAGGAGGGCAATGATCAGACTTCATTCTGGGTCACATCACTTACGAAGCACCAAAAGCTTACAGACACCCCCCAGCTCCTGCCCCAGGCTGAACCAAATGAAAAAACAGGACAAAAGAGGATGGCATCTCAGCCCAGAACTTCCCCGCAGAAGAGTGCGGAGACAAGCTTTAACATAAAGTCTAAAGTCAAGAATTTGGAAGATGAGCAAATGGGGGAAAAAAAGAAAAACAACCAACCCACCGTAAAGCATTATGGTGAAAGACACAAACACAAGAGAATTACTCAAGAATGACACAAGAAAAGCTTCAAAGAAAAATGCAGCTTAGATACAAATCCAACAAGAATTCCTAGAAGAATTAAAGCAAGATTTTTTTTTAACCAAATGAGTATGGTGAAAGAAAAAATGGGAAAAGAAATGAATTATGTAAGAAAGATATGAAAAGAGAATTAAGAGTTTGGAAAAAAAGAGGCAAAAGAGGCAACAAAATACCCCAAGAAAATAACTCCCTAAAAACTAGAATTGAACAAATAGAAACTACTAATTCCATGAAACATTAAGAATTTTTTTTAAGGTAAAAAACTAAAAAAAAGAACTTCTATAGTGAAAACAACTGACCTGAAAAACAAAATTGAGGAGAAATAATTTAAAAATTAGTTGACTACCTGAAAACCATAACCAAAAAGAGTGACATACTTTAAGAAATCTTAAAAGAAACCTGCCTAGATCTCTTAGAACCAGAAGGCAAAGGAAATAGAATTCCCCTGCCTCCCATTTACCTCCTAAAAGAAAAACCCTAAGATGAAAAGTCCCAGGAACATTTGAGTCAAAATCCAGAGCTTTCAGGTCAAAGAAAAATACTTCAAGTATCCAGAAAGAAAGAATTCAAGTATCAAGGAGCTACATTCAGAATCACAAAAGGTTTAGCAGCCACCATTATAAAGGAGCAGAGTCTGGAATGATAACCCGGAAAGCAAAATAAAAAAAAGTTAGGCTTGCGACCAAGAATAGCTTTCCCAGCAAAACAAATATACTCCTATAGGGAGAAAAATAAAACCTTTAGTGAAATAGAAGACCTCCAAGCATTCCTGAGGAAAAGACCAGAGCTGAGTAAAAAATGTAATAAAGGAGTCAAAAGAAGCATAAAATGGCAACCATGTGAGCAAGTAATCATAGGTAATCATAATCCTTTCATTAAGGGGATTTGGTCTGTGAAGTCTGGATTCAGTCAAAGGGCTGCATTTGAGGACCTGGAGGACCACATGTGACCTTGAGGCTACAAGTTTCTCACCCTCGTTTAAACTGTTTACATTCTTATTCAGGGAGATGATATATATATCTCCTCAGAATTCCATCATCACCAGGGGTCATAGAGGCAATCTAATTAGACAGAAAGCCTGGTAGTGATTGTTTTGAGGATCTTAAAAGACTGGAAAGGAAGGGGAAGAATAATACACTGTTTGGGGAAAGGGGGGGTGGAGGGCACAGGGGAAGAATGGAAAAATTACCTCCAAACTGAAAATGAAGTAAAAAAAAAACCTATACAACAAGGAGGAGGTAATAAGGGAGGGAGTAGGACACACTTGAACCTCTCATCTGAACTGGTTAAAGGAGGGAATATACACATCTACAAAGAGTTGAGTACAGAAATATATTGTACCCAATAGAGAAAGAGGAGAAAACAAAAGGTGAAGGAAAGGGGCAGGAGAATAAGAGGGTAGGTGGACCTAGAGACAGATTAGTTGAAAGCAAAATAAACTCTAAAAGATGGGATGAGAAAAAAGAGAAGGAAAAGCCTAAGAGAAGAGGAAGGAAGGAAATACACAGTTATCAACCATAACTATGAATGTGGATGGACTCACCAGTAAAACTGAAGAAGCTAGCACAATGGATTAGAAACCAAAATCCAACAATATGTTTATGAGAAACACATTGGAAATTCCTGTAGGACAGCCTCCTAGGAAGATAAGAGAAAGATCTCTTCCCCCTTTGGGATCCTTCTCTCTGCCCAACTCAGTCTGCAGAGAACCAAGGCCTGGCCCAAGCAGGAGACTGCAGCCAGAGGGAATGGCCCCTGGCAGCCACAGCCCCCCTCACCCCAGGGTTTCCAGTTCCCAGAGATGTGATCTATTTTGAGCAAAGGGAAGCACCATGGATGCTGGAGCAAGAAGACCTGAGGAGCTGCTGTCCAGGAGAGATCAGACATGAAATGAAAGAAACTACTGCAAAGCTAACCCTTTCTGTGAAGAAATTCACAAGCAAAGATTCATGAGTGATGGTCCCATTGACTTCAATTGGAAAGAAATCTGTGCAACACATGAGAGAATACACACTGAAAGCCATGATTATGAATATAATCAATGTGGAAAGACTTTCAGAGAAAGAATTCTTACTCTACATCATAGAATCCATGTAAGGAGAGAAAGCTTATGAATGTATAACCACTGTGGAAAGGCTTTCAGATCCAGCTCCAGACTTGGTTAACATCAAAGAATCCGCACTGGAGAGAAACCTTAAGAATGTAATCAATGTGGTAATAAAGCCTTCAGGATAAAGTCAGTCCTTGTTTATTATCAGAGAATTCATGGGAGATATAGAAATCTTACAACTGACCTGAATGAGGAAAGACATTGAAATGGAGTACAGAATTTCTTAAAGAAGCAAAAAATTCACTCCGAGTACAAGCCATCTGTGGACTCAATGTGGGGAGGCTTTCTGCCAGCGGTCATCTTTTATCCTCTCATCAGAGGATATATAATGAAAAGAAACTTTATGAATGTGCTCAGTGGAGACATGCCTTTCTCTAGAAAGTTAAATTTTGTGTCTGACTATAACAGAAAGGTGAGATAAGGAAAATAATCCATGCTGACCCTCCAGATTGCAAAACAAAACAAAACAAAAAAAGAGGGAATAGGCTTATAAATTTCAGAACTGTGTGACAGAATACATCTGGATGTTCTCAGAAATAGAATGTCTTCAGAATAAGGAAAAGACCTTGTGTCAGTATTATGTTATGGGGGACCATCTTTGGTGAAGTGAGGTATTCAGATTGGTATGATCAGGGGCAGCTAGGTGGCACAGTGGATAAAGCTCTAGCCTTGGGAGTCAGGAGGAGCTGCGTTCAAATTTGGCCTCAGACACTTGACACTTACTACCTGTGTGACCTTGAGCAAGTCACTTAACCCTGATTGCCTCACCAGGGGGAAAAAAAAACCAAACAAATAGATATGATCAAAGTTGTAAAAATTGGGATAATTTAGGGGAATTTCATGTTTTCCCACAGGCCACCTACATGCATGTATTCAACCTACATTCAGGCCACTACATTCAACAGTCAAGAAACTTCTCATTAACTTGAGATAGTTTCTGCCATTTTTGTGACCCAACAATCATAATGATGAGGAGGGGATTCCCCTGATAACTTGAGGCAGAACAAAACCCTTGTGTAAAAAAAGCCACTACTAAGCAAGTAAGAGGCTTTACAATTTTTATCTCAAAAGCTTCCCATGATTGCTCCTGCTCTGCCAGGTGGAAAATCTGAAGGAACTCAGTTCCATGTCAGAGGCATCTATGCTGCTTGTCACATGCACTTTACAAATAAATAGAGGGCTTAGGTACTGGTGACAGCATCCTCATCCAAGTAAAGGTTTCCCATTCATAGACCAACAGGTTGAACATAAGGGAGCAATTCAAGAGGCACTATAGAAAGTCTACATATTCTTTCATCAAGGCAAGTCACAAAAGTCATGCTTTGCCAGAAGAGGCAAACACTGATAAGAAGGTTTCTACTGAAACCTTTGGATGCTAATGAGGACCCAAGCCCACTTCTTGTTCCCTTGTCACGAAACTGGAGTTGGAAGGGCCTTCAGAGGTCATCTTGTCCAAACTCATTTCTGCAGAGGTATCGCTTTGAAAATATTTCTGCTGGAAGACCTGCTAAGAAGGCAGCCCAATATTAGGACACTTTTCATTAAGCTGAAATCTACCTCTTGCAGCTTACACTCATCAGTCCTGGGTCTTCCATCTGGGCTCAAGCAGAGTAAGTGTGATTCATCTTACACATGACAGCCTTTCAAGTATTTGAAAAGTATTTCATGTTGCCCACCAAGTTTTCTCTTCTTCTGGCTAAGCTGCCTCAATTCTTTCAGCTGATCTTCATTTGGCATGGTCTCCAAACACTCATATTCTTAGTCCTTCTTTGCACATATTCCAACTTGTCAGTGCCTCATTGATTGTTTCCAATTTAACATAGATAAAAATACCTTGTCAAAAATTATTTGCTTGTTGTTCCTCATTAGACTGAGCTCCTTCAGAGGAGACACTGTCTTTTGCCATTCTTTGTGTCCCAAGTACTTAGTTCAGTGCCTGGAATATAGTAGGTGCTTAATAAATGCTTGTTGACTGACTCATAAAAATAAAACACACACACACACACACACACACACACTTGGAAACAGAAATATATACACCAAGTTAAAAATTCTGAAGTAAAAAAGGCAGGGGTACCAATCATGGTCTCAGACAAAATGAAAGCAAAAATAGATCTAATTAAAAGAGAGAAACAGGTAAGTTATATTTTACTAAAGTGTATCACAGTCAATTCATATCAATAAGAAATATATGTGCACCAAAATGGTGTGACATTTAAATTCATAGAAGAAAAAAATGAGTCAGGGAGAAATAGAGAGTAAAACTTTATAGCAGGGGGCCCTGAATTTACCCCTCTCAGACCTAGATAAATCTAACTCCCTCCAAAAAATAAATTAAAGACAAATAAGAAATTTATAGGATAAATATGTGGATCTATCATATTACATTTTATTCCTATCCTGAATGGGAATAAAAAGGAGTATACCTATTTCTCAACTGCATGGCACCTTTACAAAAACTGATCACGTATTCAGGCATAAAAACATAAAAAAAAGTAGAAATGTTAAACATCTTTTACTAACAATAATACAATACAATACAATAAAAATTATATTCAATAAGAGGCCTTTAAAGCAAAGATTAAAATGAATTAGAAACTAATAATCCTACAATAGCACTTCTAGGGCTGTATCCCAAAGAGATTATACAAATGGGAAAAGGACCCACATGTACAAAAATATAGCAGTTCTTTTTGTGGTGGCAAAGAATTGGAAATTGAGAGGATGCCCCTCAGTTGGGGAATGGCTGAACAAGTTGTGGTATATGAATGTAATGGAATATTATTGTGCTATAAGAAATGATGAACAGGCAGACTTCAGAAAAACCTGGAAAGACTTGTATGGTCTGATGCTGAGTGAAGTAAGCAGAACCAGGAGAGCATTGTACACAGTAACAGCCACATTGTACGATGACTAGTATTGACAGACTTAAACCCTTCTGAGCAATACAAGGATCTAAGACATCTCCAAAGGCCTCATGATGGAAAATGCTATTCACATTCAAAGAACGAACTATGGAGTTTAAATGCAGTCTGAAGCATACTGTTTGCTATTTTTTTTTCTTCTGTTGTGTTTTGTTTCCTCTTTCTGGTGGTTCCTCCTATTGGTTCTAATTCTTTCTTACAATATCACTAATGTGAAAATCTGTTTAATAGGAATGTATATGTATAGCCTATATCAGATTGCACACTGCCTTCGGGAGGGAGGTAGAGAAAAATTTTAAACTCAAAACCTTAAGTGATTGTTGATAAAGCAAAATAAATTAATTTTCTAAAAAACCTAACAATCCTAAAGAATAAGTGGGCCAAAGAACAAATCATAGAAACAATAATTTCATTAAAGATAATGACAATGTTGAGAATATACCAAACTTTTGGGGCAACCAAAGCAATACTTAGAGAAAAATTTGTATCTCCAAACACTTTAATCCTTAAAAGAGAAAGAGCACTCTAATGAATTGGTCAGGCAATTAAAACTAGAAAACCAACACATTTAAGACCTCAATACCAAATAAGAAATTCTGAAGACCAAAGGAAAGATCAACAAAAATGAAAGCAAAATAACCATTGAATTAATAAAATAGGAGCTAGTTGTCTTTTTTTTTAAAGAACAAAACAAACCTTTAGCTAACTTTTTTTAAAAAAGAAAAGGAAATTACCAGCATCAAAAATGAAGTTGTATGCACAACAGAAGAAATTAAAGAAAATATTAGGAGTTCTTTTACCCAGCTATGTGAATAAAACTGATAACCTAAATGAAATTGATAAATAATTACAAAATATAAATTTTTCAGATTAACAGAACAAGTAGAATACTTAACTCAATCTTAGAAAAAGAAATTGAACAAGCCATAAATGAACTCCCAAGGAACATGAATATGAATAGGATGAATTTACTCATAAAACTGGATGGATTTTAAGCAAACATTTAAAGAACAATTAATTCAAATGCTACATAGTGTTTGAAAAAATAACAAAAGGGTCCAATCAAATTCCTTCTATCACACAAATTGGTTTTGATACCTAAAACCAGGGAAAGTCATAATAGAGAAAGAAAACTGTAGACCAATAATCCTAAAGAATAATGATATAAAATATTAGCAAAGAGACTACAGCATATCACAAAGATATACCCTACAACCAGGCTAGACTTAACCAGGAATGCAGGACTGGTTCAATATTAGGAAAACTAAAAACATAATTGATTATATTAATAGATGCAGAAAAAGCTTTTTGACAAGATACAACACCCATTCCTGTTAAAAATACTAAGAAGCATAGAAATAAATAGAATTTTCCCTAAAATGATAAGTAATACTTATCTAAAACAGAGTCCACATTAACTGTAAAGGGGCTAAGCTAGAGATTTTTCTAATAAGATCAAAGGTAAAGTAAGGATGTCCATTATCATCGTTAATAGTGCTATAAATGCAAACTATAGCAGTAAGAAAAAAAATTGAAGGAATAAGCATAGGCAAAGAAAACAATGCTACCATTTTTTGTAGATGTTTTACTTGGAAAACCCTAAAGAGTAACTAAAAAATTAATAAAAAAAACTAATCAAAACAATAACGTCAGCAAAGTTGCAGGATATAAAATAAATCCATACAGATCATCAGCATTTCTACACATGACCAAAAAACCCAACAGAGAGTCTACAGATAGTACAAAATATTACTACAGATAGTGTGTGTCTGTGTGTCAAGATACACACAGGAATTTTATGAACAGTTACAAAACACCCTTTAAATAAAGACAGCTTTAAATAACTAGAGAAATAGAAATTGCTTTACTGGGTAGGCTGAGTCAATATAATAAAAAATGACAATACCACCTAAATTAATTTATACAATGCCATACCAATGAAACTACCAAAGGATTACTGTATAGAACTTAGAAAAATAATAAAATACACCCCCTCTAAACAAAGACAGCTTTAAATAACTAGAGAAATAGTAATTGCTTCATTGGGTAGGTTGAGCCAATATAATAAAAAATGACAATACTACCTAAATTAATTTATGCAATGCCATACCAATGAAACTACCAAAGGATTACTGTAGAGAGCTTAGAAAAATAATAAAATACATCTGGACAATTAAAAGCATCAAGGGAATTAATGAAAAAAAGCAGGAAAGAAGAGGTCCTGGCAGCAGTAGATCTAAAACTATACCATAAAGCTATAATCATCAAAATGAGTGGTAGTGGGTAAGAAACAGAGAGGTTTATTAGTGGAACAGATTAGGTATACAATATACGGAAGAAGCAAATAAGCACAAGAGCTTAGTGCTTTACAAATCTAAAGATCCCAGGGATTGGAGTAAGAACTTACTATCTGATAAAAACTTGGGAAAACTGGAAAGCAGTTTGGCAGAAACTAGGTATAGACCAATAATCACACCATATAGCTAGACAAGCTCCAAATGGGTATATGATTTAGATATAAAGGGTGACATTACAAACAAATTGGAGGACCATGGAAGAAACTGCCTGCTATGGACAGCAGAAGAGTTCATGACCAAAAAAGACATAAGTTCAAAGGAGGTAAAATGGAAAATTTTGAGTACATTAGAAGTTTTTGCACATACGCAACTAAAATTAGGAGACAAGAAATTGAGAAACTGCAGCAAATTTCTCATGCCTCTTTTTTACGATACAGAGAACTGACTCAAAACTCAAAAGCCATTCTCCAGTTGATAAATGGTCAAAGTACATAAAGAGGCAATTTTCAGAAGAAATCCAAGCCATAATTGCCATATAAAGAGTACTCTAAGTCACTCACAGAGGAATTAAAAAAAAAAAACCAAACTGACGTACTAGCACACATTTATTAGATCGGCAAAGTTAACACAAGAGGAAGATGACAAATGTTAGAGAGGCTGGAGGGAAAAGTACATCAGTGCCCTTTGGTGGACCTGTGAACTAGTCCAGCTGTTCTGGAAAGCAATTTTGAACTATGTCCAAAAAAAGCTATTAAATCCCGCAAAGCCTCTGACTCAGTGATACTGGTACCAGGTCTATGCCCCAAAGAGATCAAAAGAACAAAGAACCCATACATATAAAATTATTTATAGCAGCTCTTGTCATGGTGGCAAAACTAAGGGGGTGCCTATTAAGTGAAGGATGGCTAAACAAATTTTGGTATATGAAAAAGGTGGAATCCTATTGTGCTGTAATTCATTTCACAGGGATAGTTTCACAGAAACGGGGGAACTGTACAAACTTAATGCAGAGTGAATGGAGCAGAACCAGGAGAGCATTTACACAATAACATTGTAAAATCAACTTTGAAACATTTAGGAACTTTGATCAACCCAGTGATTAACCACAATTACAGAAAACTCATGTTGAACCATGTTACCTACTTCCTGATAGATGTAATGGCGTCTAGTGCAGATTGAATATTTTTTTTTCCTTTTTTGTCAGGGAGGGGAACGGACACAGCTAATGTGGGAATTTGTTTTGTCTAACTACACGTTTCTAATAGATTTTGTTTTTCGTGCCAACCCTAACCCTTTCTCTACTGGGAAGGGGAGAAGGGAGGCAAAAAATTCAGAGCTAAAAATAAAATAAATTTCAATTAAAAAAAATCAACAGGACCTGGCAATTTTGAGATATTAAGGAGTTACAGTTAAGGATGACTTTGAGGTCATAAACTTGCGTAACTGGAAAACTATTGGTGCTCTCATCAGAAATGGGAAAATCAGGTAAAGAGGTAAGTTTGAGAGGAAACAATAAGTTGTTTTACACCTGTTGAGTTTGAGTTGCCTGCATACAGAGAAGGCCAAGCATTTATAGACAATGCAGTACTGGAGCTTGGGAGAGATGGGGATTTGATATGTAAGATTTGGGGATCATTTGCCTAGAGATGATAATTGAACTCATAGGATCATAAAGAGAAAAAAGGGCCCAAGATAGAACCCTTTCTGTGTGTAACTACACAAAGCAAATGGAACACAGCAAGGGATACTGAGGAAGTCAGGTAGGAGAAAACCAATAAAACGTCAAAATAGCTCAGAGAAGGTATGGACAACAGTGTGTGAATCTGTATATAAAGTAGTCAAGGACAACTCTTCTCAAGTCTTATCAAAATAACAAGAAAACATACGAAAAAACTCCAACCTTCTTTCTACCTAGTGTTGGGGTTGCAGTGTCAGGGAATGGAGTTCTAAGAGTTGGTGACTACACAGAGATATTGGGCTAGAGACTGGACCTATGATTTCATTAGCGTAGAGAACTCTCAGAGGTAGAGAACCTTCTACCAGAGTTGTTAGTGTTCTCTCCCAACAAAATTATTTTTTATCTACTTTGTATATATTTTTAATTTGTATACACATTATTTGCCCACAGCAGGATTCAAGTTATTTTGTCTTGTGTTCCCAGTGCCCAGCACCAACATGGAAATAAGTACACACACAAAACCAATTTCGTGACTTTTAGGGAAATGCTTCAAAGCAGAAATATTCTTTGAAACTTCCTTGGAGGTTGAATTTACATTTTTAAACTAATTATAAATTTGTATGTAAAAATGTCATTCCCAGATCTTAGCACACCAATATATGCAAGTTATTGTGAGAAATGCTGGATAGAACATTCATGTAAAAACAACTAGTAAAAAAGTCAGGGTTTTAAAAAAGTTTATTAAATTTCATCACCTATTCTGCTGCAAGGTTGAAGCCTCATCTGTATAAAATAACTTCAGCCAAGCAGTTTATTCAAAAATTAAGTTGGTATTGTTCTGCATCTGACCCCAGCCAGCTAACCAATCTCAGTAAATTATTCCCATGGACAGAAAACCAAATGTATTTTGAACAAAACTGATGATGGATGGAGTTGAATGGCCATTGCTACATTACTGATTTAAGGCTTTTTACAGGTAAAATTCTAGCTTTGAAGTACATGGTCTTAGAATTCATTTTTACTGCACATGATGCAATGAATTCAGAACTAGACAGACACTAACTTGAAATTACTAGGAAGAAGTTGTGCAAAAGGGGCAAATAGTAAAAAGCATTTTTATCCAGTCATTTCTGAGTAGTTAAGATTTTTTTCCATGCCATGGTATTGTTTCAGAAGGGTTAAAGTTGCTAACCTTCCATATACCACTAATCTAGAACAAAACTATACTGGGCTGTATTCTTATGTTAATTTAATCGGAGATCCAGTGTTCAATCCTCAATAGATTTTATGTATCTCTCATATGCATCCTCACTCATCAGTTCATCAAGTTCTGAAGGGTTGCTGAGAGTCATCTTGATCAGCCAACCTGTAATCAAGAAGTTATTTTGAAAACCAAATTACCTTGTTAAACAACAAACGAATTTTAGATCCAGCCTGTTGGTTTATCTAATATTGAATCCACTCACAGAAATTTGCTGAACATAATAAACAATAATAAATTCAAAGACCTTGTTAAAATTTAGTTTTACAGGATAGATTTAATATTCTCACTGTTTAATGGCAAAGGAATGAAGAAAAAATAAATGCAGAATAAATTTGACTGAGGTCTCATTAAATAACCTTTGGCATCTGTAATTTTGAATTTTCTCCATCTGAGGCAATTGCCAAATTAAATTCATCTGTCTATTAGGTTCAGCATGCTGAACCCTTTGCAGTGTCATCATGGCACTTAATATTTTTACAGAAAATTACAAAAGTACACTTTGTTCTTCTAACTTTTATGCATTTTCTGTATAATCATGAATATCTGAATAAGTATGAAACACCTGAAGAGTAGCATAGGCATTTATTTGTGGGGACTAGTCTTCAGGTCTTTTAAGTCAGTGGTATCAAATTCAAATAGAAATGGGGGCAACTAATAAGGACATTAATTAATATCCTTAATAGGTACATAGGGATCACTATAAGTCTTGTACTAACTTAGTTTTAAAATGTAATGTTATCTATGTTCTATTGTATTTTTATTTTGTTAACTATTTCCCAATTAAATTTTCATCTGATTTTGGCTACACTTGTTAGTGTTGCAGGCTGCATGTCAGGTGTTTGACACCTTTGCTCTAAGTCATGCTTTGGCTCTACAGGCAAGGGGAGCTACAGGAAGAAAGGTCATTGCCTACCAGAGTTTCCATCTAGACACTTTATGGTCAGATAGTTCAGTTGAAGGCTATTATACTTCAAAATTCATGGTGATCCTAATTTGCTTCTAGACCTTAGATAGGGAACCATTATCCTTGCTAGTGCATTCCCTTAGTCTTTCTAACCTTGAAAACTAAAAAATTCAACCTAGCCCCTATTCTTTGGGGCTGGCTTCCAGATCTAAAACAAATGTGTCAAGTGTTACTATAAGTACCAAGGTCAAAGGAAAATACATTCCTAATTTACAAATAAGGCCAGAGAGCTTACCTTTAAAGACAGTCTAACACTATAGCCACTAGGGCTAATGAGTATGTCAGTAAGCTTACTCTACTGAAACTATTACTGTTTTTAATACATCATATGAGTGGAGACCTTAGAAATGAATTTTATGGGTGGCTATATCATCAATCCTCTGAAAATTGATAATAAAGCTCTTTAGCTAAGAAATGTTAGAGACTATGCTGGTGTTTAAAATTTAAGAGTCAAAGTACCACTGGTAGAAACTACTGAAAAACAATTGTAATGCTATACTTTTATCTTAATAGGTGAGGAATATTTTAAAAATCTTAAACATTATCTAAACTTTGTACCTCTTCTTTCCCCCGTTGCCTAGTTATGCTGTCAGTATCATTAAGTTACTTAACTTAATGATAATCAATTACTTAACTCTTGGAAGGAATTTGATTAATCTATTTATCCCCATTAAAAGTTCATTGCAGCACTGAGAAAACTCAAAAATCATTGTCACAAATGAGTAAATGAAGTTTAAATTTTTAAAAATGAAATGTTAATTGTAGCATTAATAACCCCTTGAGAAGTCAATACTAGCATCTTACCATCTTCATAACAAGATTTGTTGACAAGTCCTGGGTCTTCTGCAAGAGCTACATTAATTTCAGTTACTTCTCCTGTTAGTGGAGAATAGAGTTCACTGGCAGCTTTCACACTTTCCAAAGCTCCAAACTCATCTAAATAAAGTTTAAAAAACAGAGTATATTACATGTCAGAAACATCAGTAATGAAAACTAAAAATATGGAGAAGCAACAAATGAAACCACTAATTATTTATATGATAGGTTTACAATTGTTTTAAAAATTAGTCTAATGCCATTAGTTAATACGTTTTAATTTTAAAGGCATTTATTAAGGTCCTACTATGTATGTGGCACTGCCAAATGCTAAGGATACAAGTCCTTTGGGTGATCCAAACAAGTAAACAAATAAGCAAATATAAGATAATTTGAGGAAGGAAAGAATTGGGAGGGCAGAGAGGAGGGGAGAGGATGAAGAAAGGGTTTCTGCAAGTGGCAAATGAGCTGTCTGACCCTGGAAGGAAACTAGAGATTTCTAAGAAACAGAGGTGAAGAGGGAGTACATTTCAAGCATGGTAGGGTGGGAGAAGGATGGCTAAACTTTGCAAAAGCCAAGAAGTAGAACTGGAATGCTGACATCCAGAATCTGTACGCCAGTCTGGTTAGAACGTTAAGTGTTAGGGATGGGAAATAATGTGAAATAAGTCTGGAAAGGTAGGTGAGAGACAGACTGTGAAAGGCTTTAAATGCCAAGCTAAAGAATTACTATTCTTTCAGGACTAAGATCATTTTTTATTGATCCGATTTACAGTTAATTGATTTTGTCCTATAACTGCCTAAGTCATGGTTCTTTGTCTCTGAACTTAGTTCAGAAATTCAGCTGGCCTGTAATGAGTTAAGTTTAGAAATTCAGTTTTCTTGCTAGTCACTATTCTATTCTTGCCTCAAGGAAATCTGCTATCCTTGGGAAAAGTGGGTGCACACTAGGGAGTATGGTCTAGTATCTTTACACAACCAAGCCATCCTTCAAGGATTGGTTTGCTATCCAAAGAAGCCTGGCCCACTATCTCCAATGTTGCAGGTAGACTCAAACAATGAACTTTTCTTAGTCACAGGAAGGAAAGAGAGGATGGCTTCTAGCCTCTCATTCCCGACTACCAACCAATGATATTGTTCTCCAGGCCTCAGCTATGTAACAATCATGTTGTTATCAACTCTATAATCAAATATATTATTTCCCTTTTCTCTTCTTTGTTCTATACTCCCCAAAACCTATAAAAGCAGAGCTCTCCTTCTGTTCAGGGTCTTTTGGCTCGCTAAGGCAGTGATTAGATTCATTCTATTTTCAAGTTCACACCTTGTTAATAAAATGTTATATGGCTCAGAGAAAACATACCTCAGCCTACCTTGAATTTTACTCACAGCAAGACTGTCACATTTGTATTCATCCTGTTACCTACCCTTGCTTCATCTTTTAAAAAATGGGTGTCAAGTTCCTTGTCTGGCTACAAGGGTCTGATTAAGAACTCTTCTCTCCTTCTTTGGAATTATCTGTCTTCAGAATTTCATTTTTGAGAGTTTTTTACTCCTTCTGGACTGACTTCCTTGAAAAAGCTTTCTAAATGAGATCCAAAGTACCTCATTTGTTTGCTTAACTATTCACCTAGGAAAAACTGAGTCAATGAAAAATGCTCCTTATAAATTAGAGAGTATAACTGAATTGACAATCTATAGAGCTGGCTGATAAGTATCTTAGACACTATGGATGAGCCCAGAAATGAAAAGGAGGAAGGCAGGCTGAATTGCCTTTGAGAAACTACATAGTACTTTTAATGACCCAAATCTTCTCCCTCAAACAAAAGTCCATATTTCTGACATCAATATTTTCCAAGCGATACTATGGTTGCAAGTCATAGAATATCACAGCCTCTGAAGAATTAAAGTAATGGGCAATGGAGAGGTGCATCATATAAGTAGGCTGCAAAATCTTACAAACAAAAAACTGTACAAGAGACGTGACAGAAGATATATCAGAGCTACGTAATTGGAAAAGGAGGTAGGTTGATCATATGGTAAAATCAAAGTGAAAAAATTTATGCATACTCAGCAAGCTCTACTGGTGACCATGCAACATCAAAACATCTTGTGGGGGACACCCATCCACCCACCCCACCCAAGCAGGTTCAGTAGATCCTATGGAGAATTTATGGAATGACAGACAAAAGTTGTACAACCTCAGATGAATTGCAATCTGTATACTTGGAGGGAGTGCCTACATTGAAAATATCACAAATCCACTGAATATAGAAGACAGACTCAGAATGAAGAAACAAATTAGCCATCATCAGAAAGCCAGTATGAGGATTATTAAAAGACACTGCTTTCAGTAATAAGAAAGCCAGAATCCCTTTGTATAATGCCCTTATCAGATCTCATCTGAAGAACAGTGTTCACTTTGGAGAACCACAGTTTAAGGGCATTGATAGGATGAAGAGCATTCAGAAAAGGCAACAATTAAAGGGTCGAACTCTATTTTATATTAAGATCTGATCAAAGAAGTGGGGATAGTTAGCCTGGAGAAAAGAAGACTCCAGGAAAATGACAGATGTAATCAAGTATTTAAAGAGCTGCCACATGGACACATCAGACTTGTTCTACTTGGTTCCTGAAGGCAGAACTAGGAACAATGGGTAAAAGTTGTAAAAAAAAAAAAAACAAAACAAAAAAAACAAAACACATTTAAGCCTGATATCAGGAATGACTTTCTTAAACAATTAGAACTGCTCCAAACTAGAATGGACTGCCTGAAAAGATGGTGCATTTCCCCTCCTTGGAGGTCTTCAAGCAGAGAATAGATGTCCATTTGTTGGTATGCTATGGTGGAAATTCTTTTAAGTATGAGTTGGACTAGATGTTGCTGAAGTTCCTTATAAATCTCAAATTCTGTGATCCCATGAAGTAACAGAACCAGAATTTGAAACCAGGGCCTCTCCTGATTCAAATTCCAGTGTTTCCAACATGCCAGGATGGTTTTCAAATGTCTTTGCAACCCCAGGCTTAGCAGCACTTGATACAAAATAGGCAGTTCCATGAATTTAATTGAACCAATAATACTTCTCTAATCAGATAAAGTGATAGGCACTCAATACATATTTAATAACTGGTGTCTACATGGAAACTTCTCCCCTCCTTTATATAAAGAAAAAGGAAAAAAGGGTGGAGAAGAACCAAACAATATAAACTATTTGTCCAAACCTCCCATGTTTTTTACTCTATTTATTAGACCTGGCCATCTTGGCTCATTCCATGTGGCAGACCACTCCTACTGCCACAACCATCCCTGTCCAAAAGGCCAAACTAATTACACTGCTCATGTGTGGAAACACCTCTCTCCCATTATTTTGGCTAAGACAACGTTAAGACTTTTCAAAAGAAATCTTACTATGGGGCAGCTAGGTGGCGCAATGGATAGAGCACAGGCTCTGGAGTCTGGAGGACCTGAGTTCAAATCCAGTCTCAGACCAAACACTTGACACTTACTAGCTGTGTGACCCTGGACAAATCACTTAACCCCAATTGCCTCACAGAAGAAAAAAAATTTTACTATGGAACTATAGGAAAAACAAAGGGAATACAAAGCAAAGAAAGAAAATTTAAGAATAATTTTTTTCAATTTCATATAAATACAATCTTGTCACAGATTTCCTTGGCTGACAATTTTAGTCCCATCTGGAACCTGCTTATGAATGTTATCATCTCCTCAATCTTTCCCTGGTTCAAAATTGTGGCTCAGAAAGTTCCTGGGTTTGTGCTGTAGGACAACTTCAGTTGTTAATTCACTTGCAGAGCTGTAAGTAATAACTGACACTGAGAAAAATCAAGCCTTTCCTATCAGGCAATCCATTCCAGCAACACCCATTAAGTTTTCTTTGATGATTAATTGCTCAAATGTCCCAGGGGAGTGATGTACCAGAATGATAATCCTACAAAGTGCTACATACCAAAATTAAGTTTACAAAATTTGTTTACAATCATTTCATCAGTGTGGTAAGGGAATTCCTGGTGTAGAAGCCTCTTTTTTTATAGGCCTAAATCTCTAATTTATAATCTTAGGTGTGTGGAACACAGAGATTAAATAATTTGCTCATGATTAGTGTTAGTATGTATCATAGGCAGATATATGTGAACCTGGATCTTCTTAACTTTAAGGTCCATTTTGCTATCTACTCCCTCTACACAAATAATTTCTGTAATTTTGTCCAGTGAGGTATTTTTCTCCAAGGGAAAGTCATTGCCTCATACCTTATTATATTCAAAACAATTCTTTTTAGTTACAAGTTGACTATAGAGAAGGGCAGAGGTGTTGAACAAACATCTTGAACTACATTAATATGTAATTGTGAAATATTTAACAAAATAAATGAAAATGCAATAAAACATAAATAATAATACATTTTCAAACTAAGTCAGCATGCGCCCACAGGTATCCTTAGTGGCCTGTTTCTATTTGAGTTTGACACCACTGGACAAGGGCATCATGTTAACTTTATGTCTGGATCTTATTAATAATGTAATTTGAAAATTTCATGAAAAATGTCACTTTTTCTCTTTAAAGACAAAAAGATACTCACCTTGTTTGTTCAATTTTGTTCCAACTTCTGGAAGACTACAGTAAACTACATCTCCCAATGCTTCCTAAGGGTAAAGGGGTAAAACTTCAAATCAGATAAAATGACTAATGTCATAGTTTCATGAAACCAACTGCTTCAGCAAAAATGGATGACTTGCCCTTTTCCAAAAGTGTTTTGTGCCTCTGCTTACATCACTCTATATCCCCTTGGAATATTTAACCTCATCCCTTTCCCCTAACATTTCTACCCACTGAAATCTTAGACTTGAGGAAGAAGCACTGAGTGCTGGATTTGGAATCAAAATGCCAGATATGGAAATATTTTCATACTAATTGTGTGACCAAAAGGCAAGTCCCTTAATCAGTCACTGTATCAACAAATATTAAGCACCTACTATGTGCCAGACATTGTGCTGAGGATACAAAGACAAAAATAAAACCATACTTGCCCCCAATAACTTTCTTTCTATTGAGGGAGACAATATATACAGATAGAAGTATATACTGAATAAATATGATACAATGTAATTGGAGGGGGAAGAGATATTAGCATCTGGGCAGATAGGGAAAGGCCTCATGGAGAAAGTGATGCTTGAGCTAGGCTTTGAAGGAAGCTAAGAGTTAGTTCTAACAGGTGGAGGTAAGGATGGAGTACATTACAAACATGGGTAGCAACTACCGTGAAGGCATATAGATACATAGAAAAGGAGATGCAATGTTGTGTCTGAAAAACAGCAATTAGATTAGTTTGGCTAGACTGAAAAAATGCCTGAAGGGAAGGAAAGTATAATAAAGCTAGAAAAGGAAACTGGTGCCAGAGTATGAAAGACTAAATACCAAACACAGTATTTGATCATAGTGGTGAGAGATGGCCATTGGAGTTATTAAGCCAGGAAGCCAAGACTTTAGGTTTATCCCTTGGCCAACTATATAGAAGATGAGCTGGAGAAGGGCGAGAATCAAGGCAGGTCACCAATTAGGTGCAATTATAATAATCCAGAGTAGAGGTGACGAGGGACTCAATTAGGGTGGTGGTCATTTAAGTAGAGAGAATGGGACTGATACAAGATTTATGGCGTTCAAAATGACAAGATTCAACAACTAACTGGATATGCGGGTGAAGGAGAATGATGAGTTGTGATTATAAACCTGGGTGACCAAGAATGATGATGGTGACCTCAACTGAAATAGGGAAATTCAGAAGAGTTGGTTCTGGATGAAAGATATTTGGATGAGTTCTATTTTGGACATGCTAAGTTTGAGATGCTTTTGGGGTCTCAAAGGTTCAAAATGTCCAATAACTTCTCAGAACCTCAGTTTCCTGATCTTTAAGGTAAATATCTGTATGTACATTTTGCAAACTTTAAAGTGTTAGATACAAATCTCAGTTGTTATATTCATCCTTCAAGGACTAGTTCAAAATGCCACCTCCATGAAGCCTTTCTTCATGACTCTTAATTGAAAATTTGAACTACAGATCCTATATTATAGTGCACTGTGCAAGATTATCTCCCCAACTAGACTATAAACCTTTGGAGGAAAAAGAGTATTTCATGTTTATTTACCAAAAGAACCTGGTACAGTGGCATGTAAAAAAACAGACTTCCAAGAATTTTGTAATGATAAGTTCCCAAGTTACAGTAGTGAATTAGGGTGATGGATCTGAGTTATAAGATGTAGCTAGAATCCCGCCTCACTAGCTGTGTGACCTTGAGCAAGTCACATAACCTCTGCCTCAGATACTCTTCTGTAAAAAAAGGATTATTTTCTATGTCATAATGTTGTTGTGAAGATTAAGAGAGATAATATATGTAAAGCATTTTTTAAACTCTAAAGCACTACACGTTAGCTATTATTAGTGTTTTTACTACTATTATTACTGAATGACAAAGAATCAACAGCTGTTCCATTCATTGGTTTTTCTCTCATTCCTCTAAAGCAGTGGTGTCAAATTCAAATAGAAATGGATCAGATCTGAACACTTCTGCTCTAAAGCAACAACAAAAAGGAACAGGGACTGAACCAGTGATTTCTCTGGTAGAGGAAACTCCTGGGAGAAGAAATTCCCTTTATCACCAATGAAGACTAGCAATTTCTATGCAGCTTATGATGCAGTTCTAGCAGCTTCTATGCAGTTTGAGAGAGCTGCCTAAAGCACTGAAAGATGACTTGACGTGCCCAATGTCACAAAAAAAAGTATCAGAGACAGAATTTAAAGTGGGGTCTACCTAGGTCTAAGGCCAACTTCTTATCTACCAGCCACGTATCTAATGGGAGAACATTTCTGTAGCAAGAAAACACTTTAAGGTAATAGATTAAAACAACCACTTCATTTCAGCAGTCCCTCACAAGCTAAAAACAAAATAAAACATTAATGGTTCCACAAATAGAAAGCTCAGCAGCCAAATCAAGGATTTAGAGCTGAACGGGAACTTAGCTCTAGTTCCGTTCTCCTTTTAAATATGAGGAAACGAAGGTCTAGAGATGTTAGATGACTTACCCAAGATCACACACTAAGTGGCAAAAGAAACAGGAGAACCAAAGTCCTCTGATTCCAAATCAGCACTCTTCTCTCATAGCACCAAGCTACCTCCCAAATAAATTACTACTGAGATTTTCTTCAACTTAACAAATTAGATAAATCCCAAAATTTAAAAACACTAATGGAAATAGTATGTTAGAATTACCACAATAAACTGAAATCTAATATTTAGGGCTTTGTTAAACCCAGGACAATATAACATTTAGTAATTCTGGACAATTTTTAAATGTTAAATAACTGCCAATAATTAAAATTTCCTTTTTTTTTTAATAAGTTAGGTCTTATTACTAGAGTGTAAAGTCCTTGAAGGTAGGGGCCAGTCTTATTTTCTTTGTATCTTGCCCAAAGGTCTAGAATATTAAATTCATGTTATAAGTCCTTGAAATATTTAGTATATCCTATTCAAATAAACTTTGTTTCCATTCAATAGATATAAAATCTGAATTCACACTTGAACTTTATTATAATTTTGCAAATGATAAAAGACTGATGCCACACTACTCAAAAATCAAGAAAATTCCTGGTTAAAAGAAACTCCATATACTCTATAGGAAAGGAACCAGCCAATAGGCTAGGTTAAGACAAAACTGAGGTGGTGAAATAGGAAAAGGAATAGTTAAATTTACTCTGTAGGTCAAGGTGGAGATGTTCTGGCCTGACACTTGGTTAAGTCTCTAGTTTGACTACAGTTAGTCCCTGGGATAAATCTGCCCTGGTCACCAAGCAGCAGTTCTAAGACTATTCTCATGGGACTATATTGTCACATTTTCAACTGCCAGTAACCAAAAAAGGTCCACTATATAGCACAGTAAAAAAAAGTACTGTAGTAAAAAAAAAATCAGTGCCACAAGCTACTTTTTAAAAGAAGGGGTCTAGGTGTCACTCTTTTAAGTAGAGATGACCCAGGGAGGACAAAAGACTAAAACTAAATTAAGCTGCTTTTTTAAATTAAACTTTGATTTTCAGTAGGCAAGTAGACTTCAACAACAACAACAACAACAAAAAAAAGATTCCAAGCCCTAATCTTAAGAGTACTAAAGAGTATTACCTCAAAAGCAAATTCCAAGTAAATTACACCATATTCCATTGAGGATAAGGATAGTTACAGAATTACAAAAGCCCTTATATATATGGAAAAAACAATACCTGTGCAAAATTGCTGATTCCCACTGTTCCAATACCATTTTCAGTTGATACCCATTCATGCTTGTCTGTGAATTTTCGAACTATAACACAAGATCAGTATTTCAGAAAAATAAAGGTATTATGTCTTAAACACACTTTGAAAATACAAACCATTTCAAAAGACAAGATGGTTTTGGCTTTGGTAATGTTATCTGCAGAAAGGGCAGTATCACAAGGGATAAGGAAACTTGGAGTAAAAGTTAAAAAACCTTTGTTGCAGCTTTGCCAAGTGTTAGGTCCAAGTGTTGAAGTTGAGGAATTTAGGGGTGCTGGGACCCTGAAATAGTGATGAGGGATCCTGCCCTAATGAATTTGATCCATGCCTTCTTTCAGTCAAAGACAAGGTTTATTAAAGATCCGCCATACTGGCCAGACTCTTCAGGAATCTGAATATTTGTGATGCTCATCCTGACAATCGGGATAGAGTGAATCTCAGATATTGCCCAGATTTTAAGAATTTGAGCACTTAAGAGTCAATGGATCTTATATACAGAAAGTCTGTGGAAGGGATCTAGGAGTGGCCAAGTAGTTTGGGGTGACTGGAGGAGGGGTCTAGGAAGATCTTGCTGGGAGTAACAGGGAGGCAGAATGGGGTCTAGATAGGATCAAAGGTGGAAAGTAGCTGGGGGCCATCTGGAGGTAACACAATGGAGGGCTGGGCTAGGTCAGTAAACAGAACTGGGAGACTGGGCATAGCCACAATGAAAGGTCAGTAGAGAGGATAACCGGGTTTGATGCCTTAGGCAAACACCAAAGACTTCACCATTTGGGAAAAGGAGAAAACTCAAAGAGAGTTGGGGGGGGGGGTCCCCAAGGCCCGCACCCTGTCACAAGGTTGGGATGAATTTACCTTGGGTCTGAACCCCAGTCTGGCAATCACTACCTGTGTGACCTGAAGTAAGCCATTTCACTGCTGTGGCCAAGGATTCCCACATGTTAAATGGATTGGACTAGATACCTTCCAAGATTCTTGAAAAGTCTGTCAGCTGTTAATGATTATTTTCTTAAGAAATGGCCATAGCAACTTGCCAAGACTAAGATAATCATATACAGGATCAGGGGATCTTGGAATACAAACTACACAACTACTTTTCATTGCAAAAGATGAAAACTACAGATCGGACAAAGGGAAGAGCATGGCCAGGAATGAGACCTTTTCAGCCTGGCCAGTCTCTGTCCTCTCCTCCCCTGCCAATCAGTCTTGTCAGCAATTCACGTAGATAGATGGCACTTCAGCTGGACTGTCCCAGTACTTAGCAATTAGGGCAATAAGGAAATAGAACATACAACCTTCATACTTGAAAGAGTAAGTCAGAACAAGGGATAGGAAAAGGACAGTTATCACCATCACTATGCTGAAAAGGCTTGCAAAAATCTTACAACATTCAGACACCTTGAAAAGTAGCAGAGGGCTCTCAGACCCTACAATCCAACTCCCCACAATTTACACTAACGTCTGGGAGTGGAGGTTTGAACCCTACAGCCTTCCCCCAGCACGTTTGCTCCCACAACACGTAGCGAGCACCTCCCCGTGCCCGGGCATCGGGGGGCGCCCACGTTCTGGGTAACCCTGGTCTAATGCCCTCATTGGACGGAGGAGAAAACAGAAGAGCGACGCTGCCCGTCCTAGCGCAGCCCAGGCTGGGGCCCGCGACGCCCCACCCCCACCCCGGCCCGGTCCCAGGCTCACTCACCGGCGGGTAGTGGGGCGCTGGTGCAGAGGCCCCGGGAGGCGGCGGCCGCTAGGAAGGGAGGGGATCCTGGGACGGGGCGGGCCTGGAAGCGCGCGGAGGCGGCTGGGAGCGAGGCAAGGGACCCGGGGGTCTCGGTCCCGGCCGCCGCCCACAGGGACGAGGCAGCGACCCGCACGCTCCTGGCCACTCGCAGCGCCATCTTCTCCGGGGGCGGGGCAGCCGGGGAACCAAATGGTCCTAGGCTGGAGGCTGGCGGAGGAGAAGGGCCTCGGGGCGGAGTCTGATGGGCGGCCCGGGCCGAGGGGCGGAGAAGAGGCAGCCTGGCCCCCCGGAATCAGCGACTCAGGCCCAGGGGGCGGGCTTGGTCCGGGCCTGGAGCACGTGGCCCGGGAGGAGCCCCCGGAGAGGTGAGGAAGGCTGGCAGCGGGGCCGGACGCAGATAGCCACACCCCCAAAGGGCGAGGTCTTCTGGGGAGCTGGCCCTGAAGACTCCCGCCAGCTGGGTGTCTTTAAGTGGTTTCAGGGAAGGGAGCCGGGGGACCCCAACCCCCAGGTCATTACTCTGGCTGCGTCCAGACGCGTGCAGCCTCGTAGCTCTGGCGAGCGGGCGTCCTGGGAAGCCAGGGCTCACCAGCAGGGAACCCCGAGAATGCCGCTTTGGACAAGTCGGCTCTCCTTTCTGGGCCTCAGTCTCCGCAGGCAGTAAAATAAGGGACTTCGACTAAATGACCTCAAGTTTCTCCCTGACACAGTGATACAAGAAATCAAAGAACGGAAAGAAGGGGTTGAGCTGCGCTGCTACTCCAGGAAGGGCCAGGAGCGAGCTCCCCAGGAGGCAGTCTGGACACCTGCTTCAGCCTGGCCTGAGCCATGTCATCCTGCAAAGGTCTGCACAAGCCCCGTCTCCTTCGTTCGGCCTTTCCTGATCCTCCCGGATGCTAGCCTTCTCTACAAATTGTCATGTGTCAACTGTATTATGTGTGTGTGTGTGTGTATATACGCACAATACATGTATGGGCATACCCCAGAAGATAGTGTGGGTTCTGTTCCCACCATAACAATAAAGTGAATATTGTAATAAGGTGAATCACAAATTTTTGGTTTCTGGATGCACATAAAAGACATGTTTACACTATACTGTAGTCCATTAAGTGTGCAATATTATTGTTGAAGTTTAGGGTGACCCCAAAATGTTGGGGTGCAAGGTCCTCTCCGAAGAATTCCAAGCTGTCTCCAAATTAAATACTGTTACTGGGGTAACAGACACCAAGAAGGCTCCTTTGTCCTTTAAGGGAGACGCAGCTCGAGGGAGACCCCAGCTTAAGGTGGAGTGGCAGCCCCTGGAGGGAGAGGGGCTGATACAGGGAGACAGGTCCTTAAGGGAGACGCCCGCTAGCCAGGAGAGGCTAAGGATTCTTATAGAGTAAAACCTGGGAGGTGGGAGGTGACCAGAAACAAGGGCAGGGAGAGATGAGGTAATCAGGGATGTATTTTCACAATTTAGGGCATTATCTATTATCATTCCATTGTCCAGCCAGGGCCTTAGGGACCACTGTTAGTTTCTGTATTTCATTGCCTAGCCTACTTGAATCTCATTTTCTGTAGCTTTAAGTGGTATTTCAGATAATGGGGTCCTCATTGGCCACTCTATTTGAATCTCATCTTCTTGTCAAAAAAAAAGCTCAATGTACATACTTTAAATAAAAAATACTTTATTGCTAAAAAAAAAAATGCTAATCATTATGTGAGAGTAATCTTCTTGCTGGTGGAAGGTCTTGTTTTGATGTTCTTTTTTTTGGTGAGGCAATTGGGGTTAAGTGACTTGCCCAGGGTCACACAGCTATAAAGTGTCAAGTGTCTGGGACTGGATTTGAACTCAGGTCCTTCTGACTCCAAAGCTGGAGCTCTATCCACCGTGCCACCTAACTGCCCCTTTGCTTTGATGTTGATGATTGCTGACTAATCAGGGTTGTGGTTGCCAAAGGTTGGGGTGGCTGTGGCAATTTCTTAAAATAAGACAATGAAGTTTGCCTCATCAATTGGCTCTTCCTTTCACTTGAATACTTAGAAGCCATTGTAATGTTATTAATTGGCCTAATTTCAATATTGTTGTGTCTCAGGGAATAGGGAGGCCAGAAGGAGAGAAATAGGAGCAACTAGTCTGTGTGAGGGGTACAGGCTCTGGAAACCCCCACCTTGAACTCCTTGAATTTTCCCACTTGATCTAGGAAGTCTCCAGCATTCCCCTGAGGCTATAATCTTATCAACTGCCCTTTCATTGTCCTGAGCGGAAATCTTCTAATTCTCTGTGGCCTAGCCCGACATTGTTTGTAACCTGGCATGGCTCCTAGCTACTTCCCACCCGCGATCCTATCTAGACCGCATTCTCCCTCCCAATCACTGCCAGCCAGATTCTGCCTAGACCCCTCCTCCAGTCACCCCAAACTACTTGGCTGCTCCTAGATCCATCCCACATTCTTTCCGTACATAAAATCCATTGTCTCCATTAAGTTTCTCAGATTCTTAAAATCTAGCCAATGGCCCTTGCTCAGATTTAATCTGGCCCACTTGTCAATGCATCACAAACGTACAGATTCCTTAAGAGTCTGGCCAATATGTCGAATCTTTAATAAACCTTGTCTTCGGCTGAAAGAAGGCGTAGGTGGAATTCATTGGGACAGGACCCATGTGTCACAATTTTGGGGTCCCAGCACCCCTAAGACTCAACCTCAACAGGTGGAATAGGCAGAACATGCACATTTGTTTATTAAGTTCATCATTGAGGGTACTTAATATTGTACTGTATCATTTGGTATTTAGTATTCTGTAATATATTTTTTTTCTGGCAAAACCCAGATCTAGCCTAGCTCAAAAGAGACCTCTCCTAGCCTGAACTGGCTGAGGAATGTAATTATTCCTGGCATCGCCTTGCCAGGGACCCTTTAACAGAAGCCAATTTAAGCTAAACTCACCTTCCCCCAGGGGATGACTCTTGTATCCTTACCTCTCCTAATCAAAATCTGGGATAGGCCCTGGAACAACACCCCCCCTTCACGTGTACACACACACACACACACACACACACACACAAAACTTTCCTTGAGTTTTCTCTTTTCCCACATGGTCAAATCTCTGCCCCTCGGCTGAAACATCATCCCAGTAATCCTGTCAACTGACCTTTCATTGTGGCTATGCCCATTCTCCCAGTTCTGTTACCTCCAGATAGCCCCAAGCAACTTCCCACTCTTAGTTCTATCTAGACTCCATTCTCCCATGGCATGGTCCAGGTCCCTGGCATTCTCTGTTACCTCCCAGTCACCCCAGACTACTTGGCCTCTCCTAGATCCTTCCCACATCCTTTCTGTATGTAAGATCCATCTTGGCCACCATTAAGGTGCTCAGATTCTTAAAATCTGGCCAATGGCTCAGATTCAATCTGTCCTCCCTGCATTAGCAATACAAATGCTTAGATTCCTTAAGAGTCTGGCCAACGTGGCAGATTTTTAGAATCACACCTGCCCTCTATGGGTATTCTAATAAACCTTGTCTTTGGCTGAAAGAAGGCTTGGGTTGAATTCATTCAGACAGGACCCACGTGTTGCTATTTCAGGGTCCCAGCACCCCTAAACCTCAATAATATCTAAAAAAAGGGAGACCAAGCCAGCAAAAACCTGTTTGAGATGGCTTCTGTTTTTTCTAACCAAGATTATGGAAGGCAGCTGTCTGCATGGAACAACTGACATTCTTTATGTGTCAGAGAGGGGTGTGATCAGTCAAAACTGAAGGCCAACAATCCAATCAGGATTGCCTTTTGTTTGTCGGGGGAGGTCCTAATGATGTACTGTCAGAAGAAAGACACCTGAATTTAAAGCCCCCCCAACCCATGCTTACTTGGGGGCCTTTGGTCACCAAAAGAGACCAATGACCTCAATTTATTGGCTATTGCTAGCCTAATAAAGCAGTGTCTCAGAATTTCAATCAATCAGCACACCATCTTATATGGGCGTTGTTCATGGAGCCCCAAAACAATTATAATAGTAACATCAAAGATCACTGCTCACAGAATCACCATAATAGATATAACAATAATGAAAGAGTTTGAAATATTGTGAAAATTACTAAAATGTGACATGGAGACACAATGTAAGCACATGCTGTTGGAACCGCAGACTTGTCATAAACCTTCAATTTGTAAAAAATGCAATATCTGTGAAGCACAATAAAGCAACGTTTGGCAAAATGAGGTGTGCCTGTACATGCTGTCTCCCTCAATAGAATTTTGAGGGTAGAAACTGTTTCATTTTTTTCTGGTACATAATAGGCATTTCATAAATGCATATTGGTTGATATGTTGAAGCTGCCAGTTTTGACAGGGAGACTCAGAGTGATACTTACCAACCATGGTCCAGATCCTTCATCCAGTACCACAAGATAAGAGCTCCCCTGGAACCAGAAGAATCAAATGGAGGGCGAATTGGTTCATGATTTTCTGTTCGCAGGTAATTGTGCACTCAATGCATCCTCTGAAGCTGAGATGCAACAAAGTATGGATTGATTCTTTGCAGCTTGCGGTAATTTTGGCCTAACAACACCAAAAATCAGAGATTCTCCACCAGCCAGCACCACATCATACATACATGGAACTATGGGTTACAGCAAATGGAGAAATTTTGAATACTGTGGATAAGTTCGCTTTTCTTGGCAGCATACTTTCCAGGGATGTACACATAGAGGATAAGGTTGACAAATGCGTTGCCAGAGCTAGCTCAGTGTTTGAAAGGGGCCTTACAGATCATCTAGTCAACCCTCCAATTCCTCATTTGATACCAGTATAATGCCTAACACAGTAGATATTTAATAGATCCTCTCTCACTCATTTATTCATTAATTTCTTCAGTGTCTCTGAGACTACTGCAGGGTGCTAAGTTTATGGTTGAGGACCTCCTTGCAGAACTTGTTGTATGTTGCTTTGTCAAACAGAACCAGATTATTGAGCTTGTCTTTTCCGTTGGACTACTTTTTAGCTTTGCCCCCAGACTTGTTCAAGGGATCTTTGTCCTTCTTGGTCGACTTGCCGGCATCTTTCTTCTTATCATCCTTAGGCAGCATGGTGAGGGTTCAGGGACTTTTGCTGCTACTGCTTCCAAGGTAAGATGTAGAACAGAAAGTCCGATTTGGTTCTTACTCAAGTATCAGAGTACTGGAGTAGGAGTAGGTACTGGGGAAGCTTAATGGTTTGTGTCTCCAGTTCAGGAAATCCAGTCCTTTGGCTTTTAATTCTCAGTCCCCTTCATTCACTCAGTGAGTGGGTAGAGAAAAGGGCACTGGACTGGCCAAATGACTTTGTTATTCTTTAGCTGAGTTTCCTGGCCCCTTCATATACAAATGAACAACTCAAAGACTGAAAGTGGGGTACTCAGTCTCATTGTCTGTTACTTGACTCTCACATTATGCAATTAATGTCATCTAGATCAAAGGGAATGCAAATGGAGTAGTCTTCTAATCAAGCCCCACTCCCATCCCCACATGTGTGTATAATTGTGGAAGAAGCATGTTTGTTAATATGGCTATGTATGTATATGTATTCATCTCTAGGTAAGTAGCATGCAGTACATAAAGTATTAGGGTATGACTGGCTTCTGATTGGATTGTGTAGAAATTATAATAGGTCACATTCCTATAGCTCTTTAAGATTCACACGGTGCTTCCTTCACCATAACCTGTGAAACCTGTAAGTGAAGTATTGTTATCTGCTTTGAGAAGATATCCACACTAATAATACTTTATCCGTGGAGCTATGAATTGATCCAACCATTCTGGTAAACAGCATGGAATTGTGAGAAAAGTGACTAAAACGGTCATACTCTTTGACTATGAATTATCTCTAATTGCATACAACCCAAGGAGATCAAAGGTAGATGGAAAGGTCCCATATATATATAAATACTCATAGATGCAGTTTTTGTGATAGCAAAAAAAGGGGGGGGGAGTAAGTACCTACCGATTGGGGAAACAACTGAACAAAGTGTAGTAAAGAAAATTTAACAGATTATGTTTGTCGTTTAAGAAATGACAAATATGAGGAATTCAAAGTAACCTGGGAAGACTTTTATACCTGGAAGAGGATAAAGAAAGTGGAAGCAAAAGAACAGTATACAATGACCACAGTAATGAAAAGGAAAATACTAAAAAACATTCAGATGAACGTAATAACCAATCTTGATTCCAGAGAATTAATAATAAAATATAGTTTCCTCTTCTTTCTAGGCAGTGTACTATAGACCCAGAATATTATACACCCTGTAGTCATGGCTGATGTGTGGTTCCATTTTGCTTTACTGTAGCTTTTTGTTACAAGGAAAGGTTTTTATGGGGGTTGGGGGGAGGGAGAGTATGTTAGGAATTGACCAATATGAAAAAAAAATAGACATCAATAAGACATTTTTTAAAGCATTATCCCCATTTTACAGATGAGGAAACTGAAGCTCAGGAGGGTACAGTGATTTACCTAAGGTTACACAGCTAGTAAGAATCAGGGCTGGTACTTTAAGGCTAGACCAAGCTACCTCCCCTAAGGGGAACAAGAATAGAGTCAGTATCCGAGGGTATCATTGTCTATTTGTGCCTAGCTTAGTGAATATGGTCTTACAGAGAATAAGCCATTTACTACATAGAAAGATTAAGTTCATTAAAAAAAAATTTAATAAGTGCCTACTGTATGCAATGCTTAGTGCTAGATGCTGGAGATAACTCCCCCCCCCAAATTAATAGCCTCTGTCTTCAAGGAGGCTATATTCAATAGGTAGGATACAACATGTAAATATAAGTATATATTAAATAATACAAAAGATTAATAAGTGCTAACAACTGGGGATTTCAGGGAAAACCTAGGAGAGGTTGAGCCTGAGCTAGGCTTTGTAGGAAGCTAGATGTTTAAATGACAATGACCAGAAAGGTTTAAAGGATGATCAACCAGATAAAACAATTGCTCTGTAGGAACATGTTTCTGACTGCAGACATTTTTTATTGAATACTTTACTATAAAGTTACAGAAAATAGAAAAAATACAACCAGCACAGGAAAAATAGGAAAAAATACAGAGAAATAGAACTTTTCAATGTCACTATTTTTCCTTCCTGGGCTTCCATGGTAAAAAACAGGAAATAACAACTGATACAAGTTTTAAGGTTTGCAAAACACTTCATATATATTATCTCATCTGACTCTCACAATAACCCTGTAAGATGAGTGCTTATGGATATTATCATCCCCATTTTCCAGATAAGGAAACCGAGGCTCTGAAAGGTTAAGTGATTTGCCATGGGTCACACAGCTAGTAAATGCCTGAGGCAGTATTCAGTCAGTCTACAAACATTTATTAAGCACCCCACTATATACGAAGCTGCTGTTCTGAGGCTACAAAGACACTTCTGCTCTAAAGGAGTTCACAATCTAAGTAGGTCTTTAAGTGTTATTTCCACTATGTCCTGTTACCATTCTAAATGAACACATAAGACTTCATAATGAGTAAATCATTTCCTGCATAGGCCCAAGTCTTTGTGGTACCTGGACACTGTCTATACCACCACCCATGAGAACAGCAGTAAGTTTAAACCCTGTCATCTTCCTGGGCAGTTCAAAGCTGGCTGGTACTAGAAGTCATGACATTCTCACTCTTCTTGCATTTAATGCCAAGGAAACTGAAGATTTTCATCAAGAGCAAATCAACAATCTCTTCCTCCTCAGAAGGCTGAAAAAGGGGAGAAAAAGGGGAAACAGATTTGTCAAACAGTCCCACTTAGCAAAGTCTAAAATTCCAAATACATACCTCCCTCTATTTAATACTTCACTTGGTGATCTCATGAGCTTCCATGGATTTAATTACTATCTCTATGCTGATGTTTCTCTAATCTACCTATCCTATCCTAACCTCTCTGCTGACTTTCAGTCTTTCATTCTGCTTTTCAGACATCTTGAACTGGATGTCCAATAGGTATCTTAAATTCAACATGTCCAGAACTCGTTATCTTTCCCCCTAAACCGGGGGTGGGGAACCTGTTGCCCCAAGGCCACATGTGGCCCTTTAGGTCCTCAAGAGCAGCCCTTTTACTGAATCCAAACTTAGCAGAACAAATTCCCTTAATAAAAGGATTTGTTTTGGAAAACTTGGACTCAGTCAAAAGGCTGCCCCCACCCCCCACCAACCCCACCCCCCCAAAACCCTCCCCACCTCCTAACTTCCCTATTACTATTAAGAGTGGTACCATCCTCTCAGTCCTTCAGACTGCCAACCTAGAAGTCATCCTCAACTCATCACTATCTCTCACTCCCCCTATCCAATCTGTTGCCAAGGCCTGATTTCTCTAATATACACCCTTCTGTCCTCTGATACAGCCACTATACACATGCAGGCTCTTGTCACTAGGTCTATTGCAATAGCCTGCTGGTGGGTCTGCCTTCCTTGAGTTTCTTCCTTCTCTAATCTATCCTCTATCCACCAAAGCGATTTCACTGAAGTGCCAGTCAAACCATGTCACGTACAACCCCTCTCCCCTACTCAGTATATTCCTGTGGCTCTCTATTGCCTCTAGGATCAAATACAAAATCCTCTGCTAAAAGCCCTTCATAACCTAGTCCCTTCCTACCTTTTCAATCTTCTTACACCTTACTCTCTGCCACATACAGATTCATTTACATTAGCCTCCCGTCTATTCCTTGAAAAGACATTCCATCTCTTGGAACAAGACACTCCATCCTTCAGCTCCAGACGTTTTCTCTGGATGTCTCCCATGCCTAGAATGCTCTCCCTCCTCATTAATGCCTTCTGGCTTCCTTGGCTTCCCTAAAACTCAACTAAAATTCCATCTTCTACAGGAAGCCTTTCCCAACCTCTCTTAATTCTAGTGTCTTGACTCTTTAAATTAGTTCTTTTTTTTTTTATCTTGTATAGAGTGTGTTTGTACATATTTATTTGCCTGTTATATCCTCCATTAGAAATGTAAGCTCCTTGAAGGTAGGGATTGTCTTCTGCTTCTTTTTATATTCCTAGCATGTAGCACAGTACCTAGCTCTTAATAAATATTGATTGATTGACTGACTGAAGGCACTGTGTTGGGCACTGGGAATACAAAAACAAAAACTACCTGTCTCTACCCTCAAGGAGCTTAAATTCTAGTAGGATGATAGAACATATATACAGATAAATATACACAGGATAATTTAGGGAGGAGGGAAAAGGCACTAATAATTAGAAAGATCTGGAAATTTTTTCCCCTAGGTGATGGTACATAATCTGAACCTTGAAGTCCAATAGGGTTTTCAGCCTGGGTAAAGATACAGAGGTGGGAGATGGAGCCATGAGTTCTAAGAACTGCAAATAAAATAATTTGGCTTTCTCCTTTAAAAAAATTGTATCCCCGAAAACTAGCCTGGCACATGGTAATTGCTTTAATAAATGCTTATTGAAAGGTTGATCAATGTAATAATGTACAACAAGACTGCAAGGGGAGACTGGAGTCATACTGTGAACGTCTTTAAATGCCAAGCAGAAGTTATCTTTTTTTTTTCTTTCTAGAAGTAGTAAGGAGATACTGAGGCTTTGTAAGCTGGAGGAATGACATTGTCAAAACCAGGTTCTCCTGTGATATACCCTCCAATAAAAATAGGTAGATGGTTTCTACTTGGTCAATAAGCTCCCTTTGAGTTTGGTAAATGTGACTCACTTTCTGAGGGCCTGGTCATTCCTAGGTAAACAAATAGGCTTGAGTTTCTGACTGTTCAGAACTACAGCCTGAACCCTGGCCTTTGGTGACCATACCCCATTATAGAAACAATCTGTTTGAGCAGTTAACAACGCAGCCTCTTGATCTTCCCTTCCCTGATTAGCATTTTCTCTTTACTTACATAATGGGCAAATGGAAACATTCTGTACTTTCTTACACATAGATGCAGTCAAGTCAAAACCTTTCAGTGACTCCCTATTGATACTTAAGTAAAGGTTAGAATCCTTTTACCTGGCATTCAAAGCCCTGCCTGGCATCAGCCTACCTTTCTGGCTTCACTTCATTCTATTTCCCTACTTACAAGCTCTGCTCCCACCAATGTGAACAACTCTCTGACCCCCAAACACACCCTTTGCTCATGATATTCCATATCTCTAGTGACTTCTCTCTTCTTCTTCTTCCCCATTAAACCCAAGGGCTTGGAAGGAAACAAGCATTTATTAAGTGACTACTATGTGCTGGGCACTATGCTAAATGCTTTACAAATAACATTCAGCAGGAACAGGACAGCTAGCTGTCTTTAAGCATTTGAATAACTGTCAAGTACGAAAAGGAATAGACTTGTTCTGCATGGAGCCAGGGAACAGAACCAGGAGTAATGAGTAGAAGCCATAGAGAGGAAGATTTAGGTTTCATGTCAGAAAAAATTTCCCAACAATTAAAACTATCCAAAAGTGGAACGTGCTGCTTGGGGAGGTAGTGGGTTTGACCTCAGTGAAGTCTTCAAGCAGAGGGTAGGTAGGTTATAAAAGACCTTTTTGGTTATGAGTTGGTCTTGAAAACCATCGAGATCCTTCTAATTCCAATGCCCCCTCTCCCACAAAGCTTTCCTTTATCTCCTGGTCAGTAACAGCAACCTTTCCTCTTAGGCTTCACATAGAATTTTTCTTACACTTTTCTAATGGACTTAGGTATAATATTGCTCATTATAATTGACTGTCTTTTGTGTCTTAGCCCTCTTACTAAACGGTACCCTGCTTGACAGTAGGGACCATGTTTTAAGTAAACTTGGATTCCCCGCAGGTGCTTAGCACAGTGCTCTCTGCACAGTAGAGACTAAATAAATGCTCTTTGTATTGTGTTGCATTTGTCTTACTAGTGAGGCCTGCTTCCCCATGGACTTGAAGAGGAGGGCCTGGACACTTATCAAAAGTTCCACTTTAGTAAATGTTTTTCCAGCAAGATCAGCTTGACAATGTAGTGTAAGAGGTTGATGACTGAAAGGATGACCAAAGCTGGCAAAAGCCTCCTTAGCTTGTGCCTGAGATTAGTATCATTAGCCCATCTCCTTCCGGAGTAACTTTCCTCCTTCTAGTAATATTATTCTGCCTAATAAAATATCTTTAAGTTGAAATAGGAGTAACATGGAGTAGGTTACCTCTATGTCAACCAATGATACTGAGATAAAGCTTGATACAGGGAATTGTAAAAAAAACAGAATCAAATTCTCATGAATACCTTTGTCAGCTATTAAACTTTAAAAACCTACTTCCCTAAAAAAAAAAGGTGAGCACAGGCCCTGAGGAATATTTCCTCTCAAAACTAGCAGTTTTTGTACCTGGGGTTAGCAGTACAAAATGTGCCCTGCCAAAGTGGCGTGAAATGCTTTCTCAATTCAGTTGGGGGAGGGGGTGGTGGTGACCTCAGGAAATTGCTGGGAGCTCACCTGGGGAGTAGCTGCCTGGGCAGAGAGGACACCAAATTATTCTTTTGTTCTAGGTATTGAGCTCAATTGTTTCTATGCTGCCAAAAGCCTGAAAGTGTCATCAGCATCCCTCTAAATTTTGTCACCCTGGGCTGGCCCAGTTGCTGTGCTCTTGTTATGACTGTTTCTTCTCTAACAATTCATAGCTGGACTCTACAGGCTCCCCAAACTGACAGAATTATAATGATGATAGGTAGCGTTCAGACGGCACTTTAAAAATGGCAAAGCACTGTACATATGGAATCTCATTTGATCCTCACTACAATCTTTTGAGGTAGGTGCTATTATTATCCCCATTTTCCAAATGAAGAAAAGGAGGACAAGGGAAGTGAAGTAAGTGACTCGCCCAGGGCCACACAGCCAGTAAATATCTAAGGTGGAATTTGAACTTAGGTCTGCCTGGACTTCAAATCTAGCCCTCTTCCTCTGGTTGTACGTACTACCTAGCTATCTCTTGAAGCTCTGTGTAGATTTATGCAAGAGCAAAAGGCTCCCTCTCGTCAAATAGCCATTCTAAACATATATTGGGAACAAATATGGAGAGCATGATTCTCTTCTTAGCAGGAGAGAATATCTCTGCAGGAGAGAATAAATAATGGACCTGAACAGGCTGTTCCCTGCTTCCCTGGAGAGGGTTGGCACCACTGCCAGGAGAGGCAGTCAGACGAGACCAAGAGTGAGCCGACTTGTCCTCCCGATAACACACTGTTCACCACTCCGGATTGGGCCTCATTTGTCTGCATGTTGACTTCAAAAAGCTTAATCATTCAATCAATCAATCAATATTTATTAGGCACCTACTTTGTGCCAGGCACTGTGCTAAGCATTAGGGTTACAAAAAGAAGCAAAAGACAGTTCCTCAAGGAGCTTACAATTCAATGGATCATAATCTAATAGATTAGTTTACCTGGTGGTATTTTTGCTCCTCACTAAAGGCAACAAGGATGACAGAAATGAACAGATTCAGCACGACAAACGTCATAAAAATGATGCAGGAACCAATCAAGAAAGAGCCCAAAATAGGGTTAGAATCCAAGACCTAAAACAAACAGAAGCCAAGTGAATGCTATTGGATCCATCTGCAAGGGGTCCCCCCAAATGGAAAGCTGGCCTAGCAGTCCAAAGGACTGTATCTAGCTCCAACTTTAGGGAAGCAGGCTAGTGCTTACTCAGGATGACCTATACAGCTGCTACCTGGGAAGTGGAAAGGGAAAATATTGTCATAGTCTTTCCCTCTCTCTGTGCCTCAGTTTTCTCATGAAATGAGGGGGTTGGATAGCCCTCTTCCTGCCCAGGTCTGAGAACAATCCCTAGGAGGAGGCTCACTTAGCCTCTTCTCTGGGAATGAACAAAATGAGAAAGGCATGAGGGAGCAAAGGTTGGGGTAGGGAGGTATGGGAAGGTGATGCTCCCTAAAGAGGAGGGAGGCTTAATCTGGCTGTTTTCAGGAATAACTCATTGCATGAACCAGACAAAAATGGTGTGTTTTCCGGTGCATAAAGACAGGGACACCTGAACATCTGACCTCTGACTTCTCTGCCCAGTGTACCACTGAGATACTCTATCATAATCAATGTACAAGTCTCTCAGTCTAGCTGGGCTTGCTCTGCCATCTTTGCCAAGCATGTCATGCCCTCTGCACAATGACCCAGCAGCTTTCTGGGACACAGATGATGAAACACCCTTGAGTAGCATGTGCTTCCTATTGTACCACGTCCTTTAACCCTTTCTGCCTTCCTCTGGGAAAGAAACCAAGGGGACAACAGCTATGGTTACCTCTTCATAGTTGAAGATCCCCAGTTGCAGGCTGACCATTGTTTCTGCTGCATCAAAAAGGGTTTTGTAGGAACGAAGCTTCCAGCCAAATATCAAGTTTGTCTGCCGAAGAAAGGGAACTTATGTATTACCGTCAGGTAAAAGATGAGTGGTGTTAACCAAGAAGGATCCTGTTCCCTTGCAGCATGCTAGTTCACTGTCTGTCATTCAAATTAGATATCATCTAGCCATGGTGGAAAGGAAGCTAGCCATGACACAGGAGAAGGAATAGTGGGGTTTGAACCAGGCAACCTGAGCTCAAAGCCAGGCTTGCTATGAGCAATAAATATAGCAAGTCAGTCAGTATTTAGTAAGTGCATACTATGTGGTAGGCACTATACAAAGGGCTGGGGATACAAAGAAAGACAAACATAAGATCCCAGTCCACAAGGAGGTCACAATAGGTACTCAGTCAATGTTTACTGAATGAATGAATCATTGACTAAGATCTGTATTTAAATCTTGCTTCAGCATGCTATGTGATCTTGGACAGCTCACTGGGCCTCACTTTTCTCACTGGTAAAGTTGGGGAGAAAGACTAGATAACATTTAAAGTCTTTGCCAACTCTAAATCCTGTGATCATTAGTTCTAGAGCAAGCCTCTCTCTCATTTCATGAATGAGGAACTGTGGCCCTGAAGGGCTAAGCCACTTGCCCAGAGTAACACAGGTAGGAAGCAGCTGAGGTAGGATTTGAATACAAGGTATTATTCAGTTGATTGATTCATTCAATAAACATTAATTGAATGGCTCCTATGTTTATTGCATTTGCTACTTCCTTTGCACAGCCCAACCTTTGCATCTGCTTTGCAAAGCAACCAGAGTGCTTTGCGAATGCTGAAAAAAATGGTCCACAATCTTTCATATTAGGATAAGTGGAACAGGCTGGAGTGAACACACATTTCAGAAATTCCTCAACGGAGGTAAGGAAACAAACATTAAGCACCTTCTATGTGTAAGGTGTTATGCTAATTGATTTACAAATATGATCTCATTTGATCCAGACCACAAATTTACAATTCAGGAAACTGAGGCAGAGGTAAAGTGACTTGTCCAGGTTCACATAGCTAATAAGTGTCTGAGGCTGGATTTGAATCAGAGTTTCTGATGACATTCACAGTCTGTTGAATTGAAAGTATCCTGAATATGTTTTGCATGACAGCACATGTATAATCTATAGTAAATTACTAGACTTCTCGAGGAGGGGGAAGAAAAGGGAGTGAGGGAGAGAATTTAGAACTCAGTTTTTTTTTTCTTTTTTTCCCCTTTTTTTTTGTTTTGGAGGCAACCAGGGTTAAGTGACTTGCCCAGGATCACCCAGCTAATAAGTGTCTAAGGTCGGATTTGGACTCAGGTCCTTCTGACTCTAGGATCCCTTTCTCTTATCTACTGTGCCACCTAGCTGCCCTGGAACTCAAAATTTTAAAAAATGAATGTTGGGATAGCTAGGTGTCACAGTGGATAAAACACTGGCCTTGGAGTCAGGAAGACCTGAGTTCATATCTGGCCTCAGACACTTGACACTAGCAGTGTGACTCTGGGCAAGTCATTTAATCCCAACTGCCTTGTTAAAAAAAAAAATCAAACATTAAAAATTATTTTCACATGTAATTGAGAACAAATTTTTTAAAATTAAATTTAAAAAAGAAAGTTTCCTGGAGAGTAGGAAGCATATTTGGATACTAGCTACCAAGGTGGTCATTGTTACATCTCAGGATATAGTCAGTCCACTTAGAACAGTTCCTTGTACTTAGTAGGTACTTAATAAATATTTATTGAATTAAATTGGGCAGGTAAAATAAAACCTCATGGACTTGCTCCATGAGCTAATGCCTTTTCCCTTTGTTTTGCTCTTAGACCTTGGAATAGTGGTCTATTTAATAGGTTATCTCTCTTGAAGGATGTCATTGGAGTTATATTGAATTAATCTAACAGCCTAGTTAGAAAATAATAGTTTCCACCTATCCTGGACTCATCATCCCTTCCATTCTCTACCTCACAGGTCTGCTGTGAGGATGACACTTTAAAAACCTTTAAGTGCATATAAAATTAGGAGTCATTAATATTATTGTCCCACCACTGGGAGAACTATCTTTATTCTTGGGTTTCTTAGGCTTGTAAAGATGGAAACATTCATAGATTTCCTAGCCTCTGTGAGGAAGGAGACACAGCTTTCCAAGACCCTGTATAGAGGGAGTGTAATAGTTTGGAAAAAACTCTGATTTTTTGTTAGTCTCTCCTTTTCAACAGGCCCATCTATTCCCTAGTCATGTCTCATCAACCAATCTCTTCTGCCTTCAACCTTCTCTTGAACCTCACATATTTGAAATCTTCTAATCTAGGCTTTTTGTTGTTGTTTAGTCATTTCAGCCACGTCCAACTCTTTGTGACCCCATTTGGGGTTTTCATGGCAAAGATGTTGGAGTGGTTTGCCATTTCCTTCTCCAGTTCATTTTATAGATGAGGAAACTGAGGCAAACAAGGTTAAGTGACTTGTCTGGGGTCATATAGCTAGTAAGTGTCTGAGGCTGGATTTGAACTTAAGTTTTCCTGACTCCAAGCCCTGTGCTTTATCCACTGTGCCACCTAGCTGCTAGGCTAGAATTCTAGACTAGAAACTTCCAATTTCCTAGATGATCAATGTTCCTTTGCCTGTGACCCAAGGGGTGGGAAATCAATCAGACTCACCTGAGCAGGACCCCTTCCCTCCCACTAAAACACCTGCATTCTCTAGGAGCTGCCATCACCCTTGATCTAAGTGAGCTGCCTTGAAGCAAAGATTTAGGAGTCCAAGATCATTTTGGGCTCCTGCTTCCTGCCATGGCTTCAAGACTATCATGAGCTGTATGACACCAGTAAGTCACTTAACCTTGTTTGCCTCAGTTTCCTCATCTATAAAATGAACTGGAGAAGGAAATGGCAAACCACTTTAGGATCTTCATCAAGAAAACCCCAAAAGGAGTCACAAAAAGCCAGACATGACTGAAAAATGACTAAACAACAACAAAAAGCCTATGATAGAAGATTTCAAATACCTGAGGGTCAAGAGAAGGGTGAAGGCAGAAGGGATTGGTTGATGAGGCTTCCTAGTAATATCCTTGGCTGTATCCCTTCCTAGTCCTTGCACTGGAGGTGCTGGTTCCAGTTCCAGTGTGAGGCGTCAGTGAGCTACCCTTATACCTTTCCTTGGTCTCTGCCTCCTGCTCCCTTATGTCTCCAGTGTCTCCAGTTCAGTCACTGGGCGCTCCGTTTTAGGCCTTAATTACACTAAATCAAAGAGCCCTTTGCTTTCAGCACTGACCAGCTCCTCTGCTTCTTGTGCATAGCTTCTCTTGGCCCTAGCAATGAACCCTGACAGGGGATATTCATAGAATTCACAGGTCTGTTGGGGAGATCAGACTCTTTTGGGGGAATATACTCACGGCTATTGAGTAGGCTAGGAACATGATAGCAATCACAATGATGAATCCAGAGATGTCCCCCCAGGCTCTGCGCAGGGTAGAGGTGAGCACATTTAGCTTGGGGTTCAGCCTGAGCAGAAGCCACAATTTCACAGTGGACAGGAGCACCAGGACTGCAATCAGGTAACCCAGAACTGCATCTGCACTAGCTGTTTCTCCAAAGCTGACAGCCCTAGAGGAACAAAGGGGGAGCCCTGGTTAGAAGGCCAAGAGCAAAGGGGCTCAGAGGCTCAGTCCCTTCTATCTCCATCCTGTGTAGCTGATGTCAGGCAGTTGGTAGGTGACACAGTGGATAGAGCACTGGGCCTGGAGTCAGGAAGACTCCAGTTCAAATTGGGCCTTAGACACTTAAGCTGTGTAACCTTGAGCAAGTCACTTAACCTCTATCTGCATCAGTTTCTACTTCCCAGGGTTATCATGAGGTTCAAATGAGATATTTGTAAAGAATTTAGCATTGGCCTGGCATGCAGTAGGTGCTTAATAAATGCTTGTTTCCTTCCTTCCTTCCTTACTATGGCTAGAGGGCATGACTCTGGGTAGATAGCTGAGCTACGAGACTATGATAATTGTTTTGAAGACTGAGCTTAATTAACCTTCATGCTTGATGCTTGAAAAGTTGTGGAGAGGATTCCTGGGAAGGTGCATATTGAACTGGTTGGCCTTTCTAAGGGCCCCTCTAACTCTGAGATTCTACAGTTCTTTAATATAACTTTGTAAATGCCCACTCCTCAGCAACATGCCAGGTAGATTGAATTAATTAATGCGGACTGAGTTTGCTGGACCCATCCTGAAGGCAAATGGAACTAGAAATATTTGTTTGGTAAAAAGTGTAGATATTGATGAGGTTTAGTTAAAAATTTGAAAAATTTTATTGATGAAGTTGTAAACGAGTATTCTAATTTGGAATTATGAAGAAAAGTGACTAAGCTATATGCACATACTCATTGACTCAGCCATTTCACTATTAGTCATACAGCTCAAGGATGCCAGAGGCAGAAAAAAAGAGCTGGAAACTGAATGGGTACCCACTCAGGGATATGGAAATGTCCAGAAAAAGCTGTCATATGTAAAACTAATGGAATGTTCTTGTGTAGTAAGAAATGTTGGTTATGAGACACTTAGAGAAACATGGGGAGATTTGTATAAGTTAGTGCAGAGTAGAATAAGTAGAACCAAAAAAATAAGGTACACAATGACTTATTGTTCAGTCATGTCCAACTCTTTATGACCCCATTTGGGGTTTTCTTGGCAAAGATACTGGAGTGGTTTGCCATCTCCTTCCCCAGCTCATTTTACAGAGAGGAACTGGGGCAAACAGGGTAAAGTGACTTGCCTAGGGTCACACAGCTAATAAGTATCTGAGGCTGAATTTGAACTCATGTCCTCTTGACTCCAGGCCCTGTGCTCTATCCACTGCAGCACCTTGCTGCCCCAAGTCTCTACTTGTATTCTAATAATAAGCCAGTAGAAACAGTTAGCTCTTAGCAAAGGGATTTTCTAAGATAGCTTAGTAAGAACAGTAACCACAAAGCATTTCTCCTATAAACCTGGGGCAAGCTTTCTCACTAATACACATAACATCCACAGGAAGAATGCATACACACAGTACCATGGTAGTGAGGCACTCATCTAGGGAGGGCATCAAGGCTTTTCACTATGCTTGTCCTTCAGAGCCGAGAAGTCCTTTCTCTCCTAGTGGTGTCCTCACAAAGCTCTCTCCTGGGCACAGCATCTCTGCTGGCTGAATGGCTAGGCTGGGCTCCCAGAATCTGTTCTTCATTGCTTGATTCTTTATTGCTAGAAATACCTCTCTTTTGAGGTCATAACCAGCTTTTTTTTTTTTTCTATCAGAGGTCCCACTCCTCAAAGCTGCTTCTCCTACCTCCAGTGACTGCTTCTTTGTATCTGAGTCTATCAGTGTGTCTCTACTGCCTCAACTATGCCTAACCCCTGCCTCAAACTCTCTACAGCTGATTCTCCCACTGTGAGATGGGGTGTCTCCAGTGCAGTCTACTGCCAGATGCTGTGGCTGATGAAGGCTAAAAGGGAAAATCACCTTCCCCTACCCACACAGAAATCTTGCCCGGAGGGCAACAATCAGTAACAGTCACTTAATCTGGCAGACCCTTTCCAGGGATTAGCTATTTAAAGGCCCCAGGGTCCTGACCCACTTTTAGCCCCAGCCAATCATATTGCTCCTTTTGATTCACTCAGAGAAACGTTTTCACTTTTTGTAAAAAGACCATCACACATTAACAGCTGCTAAACTCATGAATACTTTCATACCTCTTTGCTCTACTCTTTGCTTTGTGTGACTTCATCAAGTTTGGGGGGGAGGGGGAGAACCATATCCTCCACTTATACTTGCATTAATTAATCAACCATCAAACATTTATTGAGAACCTACTAGGTGCCAGACACTGCGAGGTGCTGGGTATGCAAATACAAAAGGAAGATAGAGCCTGCCTTCAAAGAGTTTTCACTCTAATTGGTATTACACATACTGGCCAAACTCCAGGACTTTAAACTATTCAATTCCTCTTTCTGATCGTCTTCTCCCATCTTTCAATACCTTTCTTCTCTCGGCCTTTTCCTCCTAACTATACTCTTCATCTGACCACAGCCTCCAGCCACTTTGTCTCTATTCTCTAAATCCATCACGCCTCTCCTGACCTTACTTAACTTACCTTCACAGTCTTGACCCCATAGTTGAACATTTTCAACTAAATTCTTGCATCCATTGTTCCCTTGTCCTATTGTTCCTGTCTTGCCAGTCCTCAGTCCTGGGTCACCCCCACCATCTGCCTTCTTTGTTCTTGCTCTCAAGTTACCGAACACTGCTAGAGGAAGTCCTACAATCAACTGCGTTCACTACCAATTTATAATAATCCTTTTAGTCTTCTGATTGTTTTTTGGTCACAGTGGAATTGGCCTTATCTCCCCTTTTCTCATCAGCCCGGAGAGTCCTAGCTCACTGAACCAAGAACAAAACAAGACACAAGCTGGGCACAGACTCCAACTTCCCAGGCCTTTTCTACTGATGTATTATTCCCTGTAAATGGCAACACTATCAATGAGAGTCATTTCAGAGATAAGGCTTAATTTTCATCCTTTGGTCACAAAGCTTTGTATCCAGTCAGTCAACAAACATGCGTTAATTGCTTCCTATTTGAGTGCCTGCTTTCTCAGTACTACAGAAGGCAACAAATTCTTAGTTGCAAATATGTTGACACAAATATCAGCTACTGTCAACTGCTATAGAAGCAGTGTGATGTGATGGAAAACATATTGGCCTGAGAGTTAAAGACTTGGGTTCAAATCCTGCTTCTGTCACTTACTATCTTTGTGACCTTGGGCAAATAATTTAATTTCACTGGGCTTCAGTTTCCTCATCTGTAAAATGAGCCCCTGAGGTCCCTTCCAGTTCTGAATCCATAATCCTGTACTTTAGATTTTTGTATCAACCATTACCAACAGCAACATTATCATGAATATCCCATTTGAATCAAAGACTTAGAGAATATCAAAGTTGGAAGGCATCTTAGAACATACCACAGAATAATAGATTTTGAGAATTGCAAGGGATCTTAAAGGCCATTTTAGTTCAATCCCCACATAAAAGAAATCCTCAGTAGGATATAGCCAAGTGGTCATCTAGGGTCATCTAGTGTCTGCTTGAAGATCTCCACTAAAATGTATCTCTTGAGGCAGCCCATTCTACTTTTACAAAATTCTAATTATTAAGGAAGTTTTACTGATATTCAGCCTAAATTTGCCTTTTTGAATTTTGTATCCCTACCCTAATGAATCTAAGCACAGAAAGTCCATTATGATTGAACCTCTCCTCTTCCCAAGGATTTGTGTGCAAAAGAATATGCCCCAGACTTTTGTTTTTGTACCATCCTTTTTTTTTTTACTATACCACATTAATAAACATTATTCCAATTGAGTTAGTCAATTGAGAGCACATCACTGGGAACTAGAAACCCCCAACCCCTCAGAGTTACCCTTAGAACTCTGAGGGGAGAAGTAGTAGGCACTTCTAGGGATCTGGCCCTCTAATGGGGAATTTGGAGAGCAGAGGGGATTAGAGAGAGGATTACTAAGAGATGGAGCTATCATTACTTGTCCTTGTGGGTCAAGTAGTACTTGACATCTCTGGCCCCCAAGATAGTCCTCTTCACAAACACTGATAGAGCACTCCAGCTGATAAGGATGATGGCTAGTTCTAACAGGTTCCATTTACTTCGGAAATAGCTCCATTTCTGACTCTTCATGAGCAGACCCTGTAAGACAAAGAGTTTGTGCCTGAAGTATAGCAGGGCCCCAATATGTCTGCTCCAAAAGCTCAGGATGCCTTCTCTTGGAACCCAAAGACTATTCATTCCTGCCCTTTAGGAATCATGAAATCCCGGGGGACAAAGGGGATTTTTGGAACATGAGCAATCTCAGTTGAGATTGTCCAAAAAATCTGAACTAGGTGATGCTGCCCTCATGAATAAATTATCCTCCAGTGAGACTATAACAGGAATGAACAATTAATGGCAGCAAGCTGGCTTAGCTCTGGGTCAGAGTTGTCATACGCTTTATCAGTGTGGGCCCACAGCATACCTGGGAGTGCAGGAAGGTGAGACTAAGGACCAGTAGTGCTGAATGGCCTGCCATTCTCAAGACTAGTAGGAATGGATTGTGAGGCTCCTGATTTCCACCTGATCTTGTGGATCCTTCAATACTGTACATACATTTCTGGCAATCCGCAATTCAGACCAACCTAATGCCTCTTAGGCCTACAAGATTGGGATAGGATTTCCCCCCAACTCTGGGATACTGTCCCAGACATTAATTATAGGAGAAAAGTTTGTGGTCCATGGGAAGCTAAAGAGTAGGACCAGAAGGCTAAGATATTCCCTGGACTTCCAAGATAAAGCTAGGACCCCATTATGGATGAGGCTGCTGCCACAAGAGGCTAGTGCCTCATTAAAAATGCAGTCAGATAGTACCATGCCACTGTCCACATAAGTTAGGCTTAGGGCTGTGTAATTAGAACATTACATTTAAGGGCATCTGGGTCCTCCCTGTGTATGCAAGGCCCTGAGACAGAATGGATATTCCTCCAATTCTGAGCCATGCCCATCTTTTCCAGGGGAAAAAAAACAAAACAATAATCTTTACATCCTGAAGAAACATAACTTCACCTTCCCAAAGGGACTGAGGAGAGGATGAAAAAATAGAATGTGATTTGGCATGAGGAATGAGCTAGATTAGGCCAAAGGGAAACCAATTTCCAGCATTCCTAGCCAAGAAACTGGCTTCCAACTGAGTTAAAATCTTTAGCAATATTAAAACCTAGGAGGACTTTACAGAATCATAGAACTTCAGACCCTGAAGGGAACTTAGAATAGAGCTAGAAAGGACCCTAGACAAACCAGGCCAGTCCTCTCATTTTATAGTGAGAAGAAAGAGAGGCTCAGAGAGATTAAATAAATTGTCCAAGGCCATACCATTAATAAGTAGACAGAGGATGCTATAGCAGCAGAGAAGTACCAAGGTAGGAGGAGGGATCTGAAGTCTTTTCAGCATGATAGCTAGAATTAAGTGATGCAAAAATAAATAAAGAGAGAAATGGGAGGAATGGAAAGAACTAAAGAAGAAAAATGAGCAATATAGAGTATGTAATAGGACACCTGAAAAAATCGATAGAAACAACCAGATGTACTACAGAAGAAAACAAAATTGCAGTCAGTGCAGACTAACTGGAAAAGCACCTTCAGAAAATGACTGCATTATTGAAAGAACTGGAAAATATTCAGTTTGAAGTGACAGACCTGGAGAATAAATTGAGGCACATAACCTCAGTATTACTGACATCCCAGAAAATGTAGGAAAAAAACTGTTAAATTTGATATACACTTTAAAAATGGTACATCAAAAAAGCTTGTGATTGTCTATGCAAACCTCTTTTTTGTTCTGTTTTGAATATTGGAGTTTGTTGATTACTAAGTTTATAAAAAAAATAAAAGAACCCAAACATTATATTCCAAGTAGTCATTCAAGAAAATTTCCAAAATTTTTTAAAAAGTGACAAATACAAATAGAATCTATAAGACCACAATGAGGAAAAAAAAAACTCAAGAAGACTCAACTCTCTTGGACACAAAGTTAAATTTCAGCATGACAACAATAAGGAAAAATACAATATGCTTCAAAAAGAAAGACAGAAGTAACATTCCAAAGAATAATAATCAAGATCATAGTGTACTTTTTTTAATTTTTTAATTTTAGACAAATACTAAAATTTAAATATGTAGGAAAAGAAAAAGTAACATTATAAACTTAAATATAAAATAAGAAAAGAAAAACCATGTCACGAACATAAGAGAGGATTCAGATACCATGTATTTCTTAAAGAAGGCAAATTATAACTAGATAGATGATGGATAGATGGATGAATGGGAAGAGAGATGGACAGAGAGAGAAAGAGAAAGAGAGAGAGAGAGAGTTACAGACAGAATGAATATTTGCTAAATGCTTACTTTTGTGCCAGGCACTGTGCCTTTAAGCACTGGAGATTCAAATATAAGCAAGTGATATAGTCCCTGTTTACATCCTAATTGTTCAATCATTCAGTCCTGTCTGATTCTTTGTGACCCTGAGAATAGGGACTGTCTGATTTGTTTCTATTATATCCTCTATGCTTAGCACAGGGCCTGATGCATGTGCTTAATACATGTTTATTCTACCTACTTAATGTGAACCCCAAGCCCTATGAACCCCAATTTATTATCTAAGAAAGAGACAATGAAATTATGGTGCACGTTCTATAGTTTAATTTCTCTCAAGCTGATTTGACGTGCATTGCATGGGAATTCAGTCCCAAACTGGGCCTCCTAAGGGGACCAGTTCAAAACTGGCTCAGTTTGGGATTTAGGGGTACAGCCTTATATGTCCTTCCAAGAGTAGGTGTTCCAAAGGGGTGCCAATCAACTGTGATTGGTCGACACACTAGGAGCTAGGTCATATTAAGATGAGGTCTTGAGTACATGCTTTAGATGACTTAGTCCACAGGGGTCATCAAAGGAAATACCACCCCCAGTTTTGGGAAACTGTCTCCACCCAAACTTGAGTAGGATAAAATCAATTTAGGCCTGAGTTGGAGTTTGACCAAGATAAGAAGATTCAATGCAATCTCATTATCAGAGATGTCCTTCTGAACAACTTTGGACAGAAGACTGGCAGGATGGAACTCTGAGTCTGCAAGACACAGATTACCAAGAGAAATCATTTTTAACACTATCTATCTATAGCCATTGAATTTGCCCTCACAATGGTGCTCAAGTAGTTAAACATTTTGTTTGACATCTTGTAGAGGGTATTACTGCTGCAGTTATAGGTTTGATCAGATGAACTCTGAGGTCCCTTCCAACTCTACAATTCTATGATTCCACGTAAGCTCCATTTCCATAGCTCCCTAAGGCTTACAAAGCAAGACAACTTTGTGAGGTAGGTGTTAGTCTTACTATTCCTATTTTACATGAGAAGCAGAGTGGATGGAGAGCTTTCCTTGAAGTCAAGAAGACAACTTATATAGTTTCATCTCTGACACATACTGCCTGTGTGATTGTGGATAAATCATTTAAGTTCTCAGTGCTCTGGGTAACTCTCCAAGACTACTTCAGTACCAGAGAAGGAAGTGATAGAAGGGGTTTTCTCATCTGGAAGTTCTCTATACCAATGAAATTACAGGTCCATTTTATCCATTTTACATATGTGGAAACTGAGACTCAGAGATGTTGTGACTAGTCTAAGTTCATTCAGCTAGAGAGCTTCAGAACCAGGTCTTAAAATCAAGTTTTATGATTTAAAGTCCTGAGTTCTTTCCCTAATGCCATTCTGATATTATCTGGACCAGTTTGTTAGATTGGTAGAGACCAGTGGTCATAAATGAAGAAGTCCTGAGATGGGTAAAAGGAGTCCAGGAAAGTTCAGGAGCTCAAGGAGTTACTCCAGGAAGGTAGACTTGGAAAGGTGGTAGCAACAGGAGGCTCTGAGAAGCTCTAAGGATAAGTAAAGACAATGGTTACTGGAAGTTAGAGTAGGGAGGGCAGGTTATGATGGGAGTTAGGAGCTGGCACCAAATCTGTCTTGGACCAACCCTACTGAGTCCATTAACATGCTCAATTCTAGAGGAAAGTGATGGATGAGCTTCTTTTACCATGAGACCCCTTTCTTCCCTCCCCTTCCTTAGTGTTTCTAAGAACCCACAAAGAGATGTCAGGTTTGCTTACCCCTGCCAGCCTTTCTTGCCAGGATACTGGACACCCTGCCCTTCACTCTGGGCTGTTTTAGCTTCAGGCCTCTTTGCATAGTATGTGCCCAATCTTACCTGAATGCCCATATAATAGGCTAGGAAGAGGAAGTAGATAGCTTCAGCGGCTACAACAAAGACATGTAAACCATTGGTGAGGGGATAAAGTCGGATACTTTGCAGTTCTGCTTGTGGAAGGAAAGCCCCTGAAAAAATTAGATGGGGTAGAGGGAGAACATCCTATTAACACACAGCAACCCCACTTTACTTCTCCTTTTGACTAAAAAAAGCCCCAGTTCTCTAGGGTGTATTCATTAAACCTGCCTTCCCCACTTCTCTTCTCCCCTCCCCCATCTTTCCTTCCATCTTTCCTTCCTCCCTTCCATCCTTTTTTCCTAACAAATAGAAGCTCTTCTGAGGGCAGGGACTATTTCTTTTTTGTCTTTGTGTCCTTAGAAACCTACAATAGTGTGTATTTAATCCTTGCTGAATTGAATTTACCATTTATTAAGCCCTTACTGTTTTTGGAGCACCATGATAGGTGCTAGGATGGATACAAAGTTTAGGTACAGTAAATGTAGAGTCAAGGGAATTCCCTAGTCAATTTGAATATGAGCTTTTATTTGGGACTTTTGAAAGCTTCTCTCTGTGAAGGATGTGAACATGTGCAACTTTGTTGAGAGGTCTAAAGGACTCTGAGGCAGTCTTAGTGCCTGGAGCTTCCCTCAAGAGTAATCGGTTGGTGTTATAAGGCTATGTCTCTGTGGGGTTGAATATGGATATGTCTCTGTGGGGTTAAAGAGGGACTCACTGGAATGTCAGGGTGTTATCTGTCTAGTAGTTTCAAGCTCAGTTTCTTTCCAAGGACAGTACAAACCACAGGCTGACACTGAATATAAAGGACTTTAAGACCCTGTGGAACAGTGCAGAGGACGAAGATTTATATTGATAGTTTATAAACTATTTTGGATTTATGAGCTTTCTGCATTGTTTATAAGCTCTGGCAAGTCCTTCGCATCTTCTGCATTTTCTGTGGGATTAAAAAAAAAGGCTGACCTTTATGTGATATATGCATTATAACCTTTCATACTTGCACGGCATCTGGGGGAAATTTTTCACCCTCATCTTTGGACACTTAGACATGAACTATATTCTGAGATTGTGTGGTGGTGGTAGTTTGTCCTTCGGTCTCGGAAAGGACCATGAGATGTCTCAGTCTGAACTCTAGGTTCATAAGAGAAGAGGGGAGGGGACAGGAGGGAACAGAGGAGAGGTAGGGAGAGGAGAAGAAGAAGGGGAGGAGAGGACAGGAGAAGGGAGAAAAGGGAGGTGTAGGGGCAGAAAGGAAGGACTCTTTTAGGGTCAGTCCTTAAGATTGGAACCAATCTGTATAAACACCGAACTTTCGAGAGCTAAGCCACATATAACATGGTACCTGCCCTCATGGTATTTATAATCTATAATATTAACAATTCACATATCTATAGAACTTTAAGGTTTATGAAATACTTTTCTCACAGCCATGAGGTAAGTAGTATGAGTATTATTTTCATCCTCATTTGACAGATGAAGAAACTGAGACCCAGCTAATTTGCCCAAGGCCATATAAGAAGTATAGGATTTAATCCCAGATTTTCTACTTCAGATCCTTCAGATACTTTCCACTTCATCAAACTGATTTTCTATCTAAGAAATGTGTTGGGCCACAGAAAGAAATTTTAAAAGTTCCCACAAGTCCAGACATTAAGGGGGCTGAGGGAATTCCACTAGAAGAGCCCAGGGGCAGAAACTAGAGGAGGGACCCATAGAGAGGGAGAAAGACAAGACGGCAATTGTTGCAGAGATTGGCCAGTTGGATAGTGGATACAAACACCTTCTTAATTTCAATGCCCTCTAGGTGTTATTAATGTTCTGGAGTCATCTATCCAAATTTACAGAATGTAATAGGCACTTCATGATGAATGGCTGCACAAATGAAAGAGGAAGAGGTGAATAGGAAGTTGTTTCTAAATTGCAATCGAGTTCCCTCACCATTAACATAAAATAGGAGACAGGACGCACAATCCCTTAGCAGACCAAAATGAAGGGCACAGGTAACAAGGTGAGATCAGGTGGGAAACAAGGACCTCCCTCCATTAATCCATCCTCTCTAAGATAGGTGAGCCTAGCTAGTCACTGGCTCGGAGGCATTGGAACAGAGTGCAAAGGGAACTTCAACTGCAAATTAGGAGACCTAGGTTCTAGGTTCTAGTTCTAACTCTGTGGCTAGCTTGGTGTATAGCCTTGGGCAAGTTGCTTCCCCCTTTTTGTCCTTAGTTTCCACCTCTGAAAGATAAAGGGTTTGAGCTATGTAGTTTCTAAGGTCCCTTCCAGACATACCTGATACATCTGAAGGGTGTCGTAAGATTCACTTCCCTATTCTCAGCCTCCTAATCCACCTTCACCCCCCAGAGCCCTGATCTTCAGACTACTATAGCAGGGACCCATGTTTCTGCCACACAGTCTCAGAGACTCTAATCCAGGGACTAGGCCATCCAGGATTTAGGGAAGTCCAGTTTACTCAGTGTGTACAATGTTTCTTGTACAACAGGAGACTCAGCAGACATTTCTCACCTACAGCGTTTGTTTCAAAAGTCAGAGTCACAATACAGAAGAGGTTCACATTAGCATTATAGATGGTGAACTCCACAAACACTGCTCTAGTGAAGGTGTCCAGCCAGGTATTGTTGAAGAGATACTGCAGAATCCTGCCAAGAGACAAGAGGCATGGAATCATTGGATTTAGAGCTAGGATAGATGCTTGAGGCCATCTAGTACAAACTTTCATTTTAGAAAAGAGGAAACTGAGGCCCAGAGAGGCTAGATGACTTTCCCAGAGTCTGACAGGTATCAAGTAGAAGATTCAAGATGAAGCTCCAGGTAATCGAACTCTAAACCTAACGTGCTTTCTACTCTGATGCTCATGTGTGGGTCAGTCAGCTCAATTGTTGGCCACTAAGAGTGTGACTTCCAAAGTTAGCTCATGGAGGGGATACCAAATCCCAGTAGGTGGTCCCTTGTCTCCCACATAGAAGTCAATTCTCTGGGCTAAGTGAGTATTAGGACCTCCCTTCTAGAAGTTGCCACTGTGCTCCAGCCCCACCCCACCCTTCACCTCAGTCACATGCTCTGAAGAGCCCAGGTTCACCTTGCTTCCATAGTTTCTTTTCTCAGCCAGTGCCATCAAAAAGCTCTGGGCCTATGTTAAAAGCCATCTCTGTACACAAGGCCCTTGGTATTGGCTCCAGCATTTCTCACTGATTGCATGGCTTCTTTTACCCTTGAGCTCCAACTATCTACTGATGGTCACCTTGGACTTTTGATCATTAGCCTTGCTTAGCCATCTGATGCCTATGTCCTCCTGGTTCCTGTCTGTTCACCTGATACCATTCTGGCCTGCTTTCTGCTCTGAACTTTGCTCTTCCTGTGTGCCCTTTGACTTTGGCTTACCCACTTGTTCTGACCCATAGCTATGTTCTTGACACTGTATACCCTCACTCTGAGTTGCCTGCCTGATTACTGAGACAGGCTCCAACTTGACTCTGCCAGGTGTTCTCCAACCCCACATCCTTCTCTCATGAGGCTCCGCCCTGACCCCACATCTCTTGTTTCTGATTCCTCACTTTGCAATACAAGACTGCTAGCTCCTATGGTCTCGATTGATCTCATCTCAAAGGGTGGGGTTTCTGCCACAGATTACACTGATCTTATTGGGGGTCATTCCATTAAGTGGGTTAAGGGATAAATGAAGTGGGTCATTGGGCTTAATCTTATCCATATATATCCAATGGAGGTTGAAGAAAGTCCCCATGGATATCAACATATTCACAGAAGCACTTTTTGTGGCAACAAAGAACTGGAAACAAAATAAATGCTCACCAATTTGGGGAATAATAAAACAAACTGTGATACATGAATTTAATGAAATATTACTGCTTCATCAGAAGTAATAGTTATGAAAAATTCAGAGAAACTTGAGAAGACTTATGTGAATTGATGCACAGCGAGCTAAACAGAACCAGGAAAACAATATACACAATGACAATAACAATGTAAATGGAAAGAACAAACAACAAAAAGTTCCCCAAAACTGAACACTTTGTAATTATAATGAATGGCCCTGGCTTTGAAGAAGAGTTTTAAAAAATTCTCCTCCTTCCTTTCTTTGCAGAAGTGGGCTTCAATGGAACCTTGGATATACTTTCAAATTCAATTGATGTATAGGTTAGTTTTGCTGAACTGTTTTCCTGTCTTTGTTTTTAAATCTTTGTTACAAGGGATAAGCAGAGTAAGTGAGAGGGTAAGAGAGAATCAAAAGTGTGACATAAAAACAAAATATATTAATGAAAACTTTAAAAATTGAGGCTATTGCTTTGTACACACAAAAAGGTATCTAAAGGATATCCCTGGGCATATAAAATAACAGGATTAGAAAGATATAGCCTATGTAACCATCCACTTTGACAGGTATTGTCTATTGATGCCCTTTGACTTCTTAGGGCATAGCCCAAGATAGTGGCAGTGATAGCTTGGGGCTTCCAACTTTACAGATGACTTCTACAATTTGTGTTACAGCACATTTGGAAATGAAAACCACCAGTGGGACTGCCAAGAGGTGCCATAGACTGCCCCAATCCTTACCCTTCCACCTCTCCACAACTCTAGGAGTTTGGTCCAATTCCAAGCTCTAGGGAGTCAGGTTCTGGACGTGGAAAAGCTGTAGTATAGATAAATTATATTAGGCCCCAGGATCAGATCCCAGAAAGAGTCTGAACCAATCTGCTTTTTTTTCCCAAGGTCTCCTTCATAGGCCAGGGTTGGAAGGGTGCATCTCAGAATCAAAAGATCATAAGATTTAGAGATAGAAGAGATCTTAGAGTTAGTCAGTCAATAAACATTTATTAAACACCTATTGTGTGTTAGGCATTATACTCAGGGCTGGAGATAGAAAGAAAGGCAAAAGACAGTCCCTGCCCTGAGGAACTCACAATACAATGAACCTTTTACAGGTCATCTCATATAGTGCTCTCAATTTATAAATGTTAAAATTGGTCTGGGATTTCCCTAAGATCAAAAAAGCGGTAAGAAGGAGTACCAGAAATTGAACTCAGTTTTCTGACTCCAAATCTAGTCCTTTTCCCAGTAGACCACAATGCCAAGGGCCACATCGGTTTATGTCCAATACCAATAGCCTTCTCACCATAGGTTGGAGATTTACCAAGGGGCCTTAAGATGATTGTGTATTAGACACTAAATTCAATGTCTAGCATCTCCTGGTTTAGTAGAGCACTACAGAGCAATCTCCATGACAATTATGGTACAGAGATAGCTCCTGGGCAGAGACAATGGAAGTCTTGACATGGGTCCTCTTTTTCGTCTGCATACTCAGACTGAGTTTTTGTGCCAGTGAACATTAATTGTCATTAAACCAGTCTAAAAGGTACCAAAGTGCCCAAATATTATACCAAAGGGATACAACAGCATGATTAAGCATGGCAATGGCTTGGAATGGAAAAAGGGCATGATTAGAAGTCAGGAGACCTGAGTTCTAGACCCAGATTTGCCACTAACCAGCTTTGTGACTATAGGTAAGTCCCTAGGCCTTTCTAGACCTCAGTTTCCTCCTCTGAAAAATAAAGGTATTAGATGAGAGTTTCTCTGGGAACTCTTTTAGCTTTTAGTAATGGATCATGCTTAGATAAGATTTACCTTGATGCATTCTTCGGATCTGTTCCCAGATGCACTACATAGCCTCCTCCCCTATAGACTGTGAGTTTGCCCCAAAAGGGCTGGCCTCGTAGCTGGGTTTGGCTTTGATACTGCCAGGCCTGGGAAAGGCTAGAGCTTTCATTGCAAGCAGAGCTATTCCACCCTTCACCATAGTTGGACATGTCTTCAGCCACCAGGGAATATGGTGCATGACACTCATGAAGAGAAGCCCACAGCTCCTGGGTAACAGGGCAGGAGTCATTGCGGACTCTGACTTGACGGATCTGGGCACTGCCAACCAGCTTTGAGTTTCCATCTGTAATAAAGCCTAAACAGGAATGTCAACTGGGTGTGAGTAACCCATTCACATTGAGATAGCCATAGGCCCATGACTGTACTGTCCCATCACTGCACACATTGGGTCCCAGAGGCCAGCTTGTGACATCAGCACACTTTTCTCTTTATCAATGGGGCTGAGGGGAGCTAACATCCAATCCTAATGGAGCCACCACATTTAGACTTAATGTCAGAGTCCTAGATATGTTTGTAGAGGGAATGGAAATGACACTGAAAAAATACTAAACCAAGTATATACTCAGAGGAGTATGTGCTGGAAGTGTCATAATTCTGAAGGCATTGAGGGACTGATTCTCAGGGTTTCAGAATCAGAGGAAAGGTCCAAAGCTGTGGAAGAAATAGACTTCGTATTTGCTCCCAAAAGGAGACCAAGAGAATAACTCATAACTACTGACAGCATGTCTAATTTGCCATCTATATAGAAAAATTTTATGAGACTAATTTATATAGATATTGAGGTTATCCTTGATGAAAGTATTTATACAGGAATAGGCAGAACTTCACAAGTGATATTTCAGTTAGGCCACATCTTCACTATCACATGATTGACCGAAAGATGTAGGGAACACAAAATCCCACTGTGCTTGTTTTTTGACTATAAAAAAAATTTGATTTGATAAAGCAAAACCTCACCTTGGGGAGGTCCTTCAAATTCTCTGAATCTCAGTTTCCTCATCTGTAAAATGAGGGGGTTGGACTAGAAGAATTTCAGGGAGGATGGGAGGAAAAGGACAGATAAAGAGAGAAAGGGACGAACATTCTCTTTACCTGGATACGAACCATACAAGTTGCTCACTAATGTGGTCTTGGCCCACACAAAAAATTCCTGGAAACTGAGCACACCTTGAAGCCCTGTAGAGAAGCTGTTCTCTAGGTGCCTGTTGAAGTAGTAGGCATTGGGGTCCCTCTGTCCATAAGCAACCAGCAAAAGCATCCATAAGAACCCTATGTAAGCTAGAAAAGAAGAAATGGATCTGTCCTAAAAGAGGAGGCTTTGTGAGCCTCCCAAATGAACCTCTCTCATGACCTAAAAAATAACTTACACACAAATGTCTTTTCCTCAAAGGGTTCCCCTTGAGACTATTATACCTGCCAAAGGCACCACCATTCTCCTGACTACAAAACCTTGGCCATTAAGGTCAAGCTGAGCTGTCATCTCCTCCATGAATCCTTCCCTGATATCCTTCCAGTTCTACCCTGCAGCTGAATCTGACCTCTTCCTCCTTTACATTTCTCATAGTTCTTGGCCTGATTCTTTCCTTGCTCATTTCACTTTCTGTACCTGGTTCTTTCATTTGTTTTGTTTTATTTTACTTTAAAATGAAATCTTTTTTTAAATGAACAAAAATCCATTTTCCTCTCCCTCCTCCCCTTAAAGAAAAACAAGACCCTGGTAACAAATGCAAGTAATCAAGCACTCATTCACTTTTCTGTATTACGTTTTTTTGTGTACATGCCTTTTCCTCTATTAGATTACAAGTTCCTTGAGAACAGGGTCTGTGTTATATCTAGCTATATACCCAGCACTGAACATCGCAACCTGCATGAGTAGAAATAATAAAGTATTGGTTCAATTGAATTGAATCTGATTCATCCCTCCTAAGCCCTCCCAATAGCGACCAAATCTTGTTGATTCTTCTTTCATAATGCCTCTACTACCCTTCCCCTCCTTACCATTCTCACCACTAAAATTCTTCTCCTGGACACCTGGATGGGCTTTAGGGTGGGAGGGAAGAGTTGACTGGGGAACAAATGAAAAAGGAAATCAGCTAAGGAGAGACCTTACCCAATATTTCTCGAATTAAGGCAAATGCTCTCTGCTCCTTGAGGCGATTCTTCTTCATCTTTTCAACATCAGCATCAAGAGGTGGTTGGTAAATGCCACTTTGACTGTCCCTACGGGCTCGGAAGAAAATGTCTGACTCTGTCAATGCAAAAGACAGTGGCACCCTTGTGGCCTGAGAGCTCTTCTCCTGAGGTCTGACATATGTGACCCACAGAAATTTCTTTCATCAGTTACATGGAAACTACAATAGAAGAGAAATATTGATGGGGTCTCAAACCCATGTCTAGGGTCACACATGCTGATGGCCAGCTGAATAATGGAGGATTCTAATAAAGAAATCTTGAGCTTTATAGTTAGGGAGCTTTAGGTAAGGACTCCCTTGGGAAAACCTCATGATTCTGCCTTCAGGTTAGGCTCCGGCCCAAGAGGATTGGAGAACCCTGGACACGGCCTGGATGGGGTCCTGCCTCAATCTCTACTCAAGGAAAGACCTGTTCCAGTCTCTAGGGCTAAGTCAAGCTCATTGGTCTCTGAATCAAGCAAAATGAACTCTCAAGATAAAGGCCAAAGATAAAGGTAAACTCAAAGGCTTCTGCTTGCTCTGAAGAGTCCTTGGTTCTCACTGTGTCTTTCTGTTTTCTGAGAGGCTTTCATGGTGAACTATTACTGCTACAGGTTGGTCTTACCCACAAGCTACTCAGCCAGTGTCCCAGACACAGACACAGTGTCTCACAGAGGGCTCTTGGGTCTGTCACATGCCATGACTGGTCCCGCCTTGGGTCCAAAAGAAGTATGCCCACAGTGTTCTACATTCAGATTCAGACCTGCAGGTGGCAGGGAGGGGGTCTAGGAGGGGAGGGGTATAATATGACCATTTTTTTTTTCTATATCAGTTTCTATGAGTATAGGATTCAATAAGACTATTTATAGTAGTCTTACCCTCCTCAATGTACCCTGTGATCCAGTGACACTGACATCCTTCCTGTTCCTCAGGAAAAACACTCCATCTCCTCACTCCCAGACATTTTCCCTGGGTGTCCTTCATGCCTGGAACTCCCTCTCTCCTCATCTTCATTCCTTGGCTTCCCTGACTTCCTTTGATTCTCAACTGAAGCCTCACCTTCTGCAAGGAATTTTAAGGCAACTTAATCTTAGTGCCGTCCCTGAGACTAACCCCCACTGTATATATCTTATTTGTGCATTGTGGTCTGCATGTTGTTTCCCCATTAGATTATGAGCTCCTTAAGAGGAGATTTTTGCTTGTTTGTTTTGGGTTTTTGCCTTTCATTTTCTCCCTAGTGCTTAGTACAGGGCCTGCCTGGCACATAGTAGGTGCTTAATAAATGCTAGGTGGTTGACAGCTAGTATGTCATACATACATTGCACTTCATATGCAGTGTGGTACCATGAAAAGAACATGACCTTGGAGCCAGAACCTGAGAGTGAATCTCAACTGTGTCACTATCAGTGTGATCTTGCACAGGACGCAATGTCCTTGGGCCTCAGTTTCTGCGTCTATAAAATGAAGGTGTTGGACTAGATCTTAATGGCCCCTTCTAGCTCTCTGTCTATAATCCTATGCTGTCCAACCCATTTTCTATCCTCTCACTTGAGTCTCATCACAACCTGTGAGCGAGGCAGGACTTAGATTGTCACTCTACTCATGAGGGAGCTGAAGAACTCAGAGTTGCCCAAGGTCATACAGCGAGGCAGCCAGGCAACAATCAGTCAGCAAGCATTTATTTTTATTTATCGTTAATTAATTAACTAGTCAGTGGCAGACCCAGGACTTGAACTAGAGTCCTTTGACTCCAAATCCATTTCTCTTTTCCCCAGGCTCTGATGCATTCTTATAAGTGTCCAAGAGGAGAGACAAAGCCTTGTCTTTTCTGATATCTCTGCCTAAGCCAGAGACGGTTTTCACCTTTTTCTGTATCCCTAGCACTTAGGACAAGATCTAGAATTTAGTAAGAGCTTAATAAATGCTTGTTGAGTAACTTTGCTAGGAAACATTAAGTGCTTGGTAACTACTGGATTTCTAGATGATTCTGCCAGATCCTTCCTCCTCACACCTTGTTGAGGGGGAGGCTTACAGGTTCCAAAGAAGTGGTGTTGGGTCAGGGACTAGGAGAGCTCTATCCTGGAATAAGAGGGAAGTTCCAGGAAACTGTGAGGGCAGTAGGAATAGCTATTCTTCCTTTCCCCCTTGTTAAAGCAATTCCACAGGAGCTATTGAATTTCACACCTTTAAAGTCCAAATGGACCATAGTAAATATTTAATCTAGCAGTTTTCAAAGTGTGTTCTGAGGATTCTTGTTTCTCCTGAAACCCTTTCAGCAGGCCTTTGAAGACAAAACTATCTTCATAACAATACTAAGATGTTATTTGCCTATTAAAATATTCCTTCCTTGTCCAACTACATAATTGCATGAGGCCAAATTTTCCTTGTACACAGCCAAAACAATATATTGCAACAGACTGAATGCAGAAGCATTGGCCTCAACTCCCTGCAGAAGCAGATATGAGAATCCACCTATTTTCTACTAAGTCAGACCTCAAAGAGATTTGCAAAAATATAACACCACCACTCTTCTCACTAAATTTGTTTGTTTTGTAAAATTTAGTTATTTTTCATTAACATTTTATTTAAGGTATAATGAGTTTATTGTTATTTTTAAATGAATTAAATAAATATTTTAAAATTTATTAGTTTTTATTTCTAGTGTGAATATCAGTAGATACGACAGTCATTAACAAAAGCTTTTTGAAGTCTTCAAAAAATTTTAGGAGTATAAAGGGGTTCTGAGACCAAAGTGTTTGAGAACCACTGATTTAATTCAACCCCTTCATTTTACAGAAAAGGAAACTGAGGCCAAGAGAGGGGAAGTAACTTGCCTAAGATCATCTAGCTAGTAAGTAGCATATCCTACATTCAAACTCAAGTCTTTCACTTGAAGACCTTATTGACAAACCTACTACCTTCTGAGATAGCTCATTCCACTTTTGAACAGCTTTAATTGTTAAGAGTGCAGCTAGGTGATACAGTGGATAGAGATAGTGGATAGGATTGGAACCAGAAAGACTCATCTTCATGGGTTCAAATCTGTCCTAACACACTTATTAGCTGTGTGACCCTGGGCAAGTCACTTAACCCTGTTTGCCTCAGTTCCTTGTCTGTAAAATGAGCTGGAGAAGGAAATGGCACACTACTCCAGCATCTTTGTGAAGAAAAACTCAAATGGAGTCACAGAGAATCAGACCCAACTTGAAAAACCACTTAACAACAACATAGAGCCTAAATCTGCCTCTCTACAACGCACATTTGCTGCTCCTAAATCTCTTCTCTGGAATGAAATAAAATAAGTGGAAAAAGAGCTGGGTTTGGAGTCAAGAGGACCTAGTCACTGATGTAACCTTGAACAAGTTACCTAACCTCTCTGTGCCTGAGTTCCCTCATTTGTAAAATGAGTGTGTTGGACTAGGTGACCTCTGAGGTTCCCTTTGTCCTTACACGTATGACCTTGGGATACTATGATTATGAATCTAACTATATTATAGCAAGACAACTGAGGCTCAGAGAGGCCAGTAAATTGCATGGTGTCACACAACAAGTTGGTGACATTAGGACTAGAATCTAGCCTAGGAAGCACTTCACTTAACTAAGGAGTTATTTTGGTGAAGAAAAGTCTACTTCTGTTGAACAAGCGAAAATTCACATAAGGCAAAGGAATGATTATTTCTTCTGATTCCGTCTGTGCTATAATAGGAGTGGGGAGGCAAAGTCTCTGCAAACTTCAGCATGAGGGCTATACCCAGAGGAATTTTCATCATACTCCCATGAATTTACCTGGGCCACATAGGTGTCCAGCTACAGGTGCTGAATAGTCTTCTTCCTGATCAACTTTCTTCAAGACTAGGGCAAAGAAGGCAGCAAATCCCAGGACCTGAAATTCAATTCAATTCAATAAGAATTGATAAAGTACCTAATATATGCCATGTACTGTGCTAGGTGCTAGGGATTAAAAGATAAAAACAAAACTCTCTGCCCTCAAGGAGTTACTTTCTACTGAGGACTACCAGCTGTGAATGCTAAGACTTGCAGGACCCATTTTGCCTACACTGGCCCAGATATTGACTTCAGATCTCTTCTCCTCCTGTCCAATGTCTCTTCTGTGAGGGAGACACAAGGTCCCACCACCCTGGGCAATCTCCATATTCTCTTCATGTGAACTGGAACATCCTAGCTTAACTATCTTATCCTGCCTCCATTTCCTTCTTCAAAATATTGGCAGAGGCCATTCTCCATGCCTGAAACATACTCCTTCTTCATCTCTGCCTCTAGAAATGTTTTATTCCTTCAAGGCCCAGATCAGGAGCTACCTTCTCCATGAAAGAGAACACTAATCCTCCCAGCTGAAAATGACCTCTCTTTCCTCAAATCTTCCTAGATGATTCTGTCTGGATTTATCCTTTGCTTCCATCACTCCTTACCTTGCATTAGACCTTTTTGAGTGCATATTATTTTCTCACAGTAGAATGTATGCAACTTGAGGGCAGAGGACTTATGGTTTTTGTTTTTGTTTTTGTTTTTTCATCATTGTATCTCTAGGATATTGTACAAAGCAGGAGCTTAAAAATACCTATTGATTGATTGATGCTTAATAAATCTGTTGAAATACATTAAAGTGAACAAGGTAGAAGAAAACACCATACTTGCAGTTAAGAGGCAATGATGTGGGCAGACTTGGCCACTTAGATTGCTTAGACAAATAGAGAGCCACCAGCTACAATCTTTTAGGTAAGATGAAGACTCCCAGGTCTTAGCATCTGCCTTGCCACTGAGTCCTAAGATCTACTGGGTCTTAACATTTGTCCTCTAGATCCCATGAGCATTGCCATCTGACCCGTTGGGGCACCCTAAGGACTCCTGGACCTTGCTATCCTCCCTGCTTCTGAACCATCCTATATATGTTGTCTCTTCAATTAGAATGTGAGTTCCTTGAAAGCAAGAACTCTTCCACTTCTCTCTTTTTGTATCCCAAGAGCTTATTAATAAGTGCTCAATGTTTTAAAATTCACTTTTCATTCATTCATTGACTCCGAGAGAAACGATCGTGACAGAATGGTACTGAAGAGGTAGCTTTGAGACATTTCAGTGATGTTACATCTGGTGTTTGTCTTCTCAGGAAACACATTGACCCCACATGGCAACTGACCTAACTCAAACCCATTCAAGTAGGTGGCAGGAAGTGAAAGCCAAGCCCTGGGAGACTGTAGGGAACATTACCTTCAGGGGTTGGGTGATGAAAACACTTTCCACAAATGACACTGCCATGGAAAGAAGCCATCTGATGGAGTTGTCTTTCCCATAGTGCAGCCCATACAACATGGTGAAGAAGGCTGCGACACCACTGGTGCTCAAGACAAGCAGCCAGCCAATGAGGGCAAACCACCAGGGCAGGCCAGGGCCAGCAGAGCCTTGCTTGCTGGACCTGAGGATGCTCACTACGGACTGGACTCTAAGGAGGGGAAAGAAGAGAAGGAGAAGTAAGAGGAGAGCAAGGAGGGAATAGACAACCCAGAGTTTAACCCTCTGGGGAAAAATTCTACTTTGTCCTTAGAGACAGATATAAGGCCTATCAATTAGTTGAGTAGGACTATTTCTGGAAATTATTAAACTCAGGGTAATATCTTCATTTTAAAAGGCCCTTGGCCTAAAAGTGAATTTGGTTTCCATAATGAGTGAGGGGAATTATTTTTAGTCTGTTTCCAGGTTCTCTCTCCTTGTAAAGTTGAGGTGGGCAGTTTCCATTCTATCACCACTCTTCTAAAAAGCCCTGTACCATCCAGAGCAAGCCTTCAGATTCAAAATACCTAAAGGAAGGTTTAGATGATCCCCTGAGAAATTAAGGACTAGAGGATGGCCTTCCTTCCTGGAAAGGAGCCCAAAGGACTTGGTTAACTGACTTTTTTCTCAGACTGCAGAGGTCTGGATGTCATTGTCAGTGAGATGTAGAAGTCTTACTGAGAGACAAAGAAGTCTTACTTTTTCTGGAATCTTCCTCTCAGGGGAACTAAGAGAGTGGGGTTGGCAGAGATGTAGGGGGTGAATCTGAGTAAATGTGACCAGGAGTGCTTCCCAAAAGGGCCATCTCCCCCTTCTCTGCAGTAGCTACCAACTGGGCCAGGCTGGGTCGGGTGGGAGGTAGGTTCAGTGCTGTCTCCTAAGGCAGAATCAGCCTGATTCAAGGTTACCTCATACTGACTGGTTCTTGGAAACTATCCTGGTTTCCCAGAAGGTTTTTCAGGGTCTCAACCTGCACCATTGCCTGGGCGTGGTTCTTAGGATCCTGGAAATCTTGAGGCCCCAGAAGTTCAAGTTCTTTCTCTATGTGTTGAAGATGCATATAGAGATAAAGACTGTGATCACTGCTCTGGAGCCAATTCTTCATCTCCTTCTTGATTCTGGGGATTCTGATTTGCTCTAGGTGACAAAGAAAAAAATGACGTGCCAGTAGGTGGACAGACATAAAAAGGAAACTGCTCTTATTATCCCCTAATCCTCCGAACTCCCTGCTACCTCAAGGACTAACTCTGAATATAGGATACCATGGGTATACTACTCCCTTGGCCTCAGGACTGGATTGATAATAGAATGTAGTCAGAGTTTTATATAGAATGGTTGGGCACATTGGCAGGGGTGGGTGGTCTGGGCAGGACCAAACTGTAATACAGGAGTGAGGGGCAAGAAAATATCTAAGGGTCAGAGAAAGCCAAAGGTAAAACATCACCAGACAATAATAGTAGAGGTTGGGGGTGGGGAAGAGGTGTCGCAGAGACAAAATTTACATGTTCAAGGTCCAGAAATATGAGTTAACAAAGTAGAAGCCATCACTATCCAAAGGCTCAGACAAGGGTCCAAGAAACCAGATATTCAAATAAGTTTGAGTTAATATACAATGGATTTCCAAATTTAACTACTTTGGCATAAAGATTGGACCTCTGTCCTTTAAAGGTCTAGAATTAGGGGCTAAACCCACCCCCTCGATATTCTATGTAGAAACTTCAGCAGTGGGCAGCTCCCTACCAAGGTTGCTTTTCCTTGAATTGGACATTGGTGAGCTGGGAGGTTCAGAGTAGAAGACTGAGGGTAATTGAGGTGTAGAAACACAAGAGAGATGAGGGGGGAAGGGAAGAGTGACTCCTTTTTGACAATTCAGCAGACAGGAATCAGGGCTTTTTTTTTTTGGTTACTTCTCGACTGTCATGATGTAAAAGTTCAGAGGTCAGAAGCATCCCTTTGAAGGTTTCTAGGGCTGCATTCTTGAAGCTCTTATTTTCATAGGTTTAAAGCTGGAATTTGAAATCAGAAGACTTGGGCTTGAATCCTAGCTCTGTCACTTCATAGGACCGTACACTTAGTAGTGAAAGGGACTTTGGAGGTCAACTAGTCAAGTCCACTCATTTTACTGATGAGGATAAGACCAGAAGTTAAGGGACTTGCCCAAGCACACACCTGAGTGTTGGAGCTATGGTTAAAATTGAGTTCTTGTAGATTCTAGATTCCAGTACTCTGTCCACTACACCATACTGCCTTGGGCAAGTCACTTAGCCTCTCTAGACCTCTGTTTCCTCATCTGTGAAATGAAGGAATTGGACTAAACAAACTATATATTTCTTTCTAAATTTATGATCCTATGACCTTACATAAGGCTGATTCCTTTCTCAAAAACACATACATATACACACATTAAGAGAGGGAGTGGATCTGTGATTTAGTTGATATAGAGAACTCCTAAACTAGGACATTCTCTTTTACCAATTCAGGTCAGCACCTTTTCTGCAACTTATAGTCTTAAAGAATTGCCTAGAACAAATCAGAAAGAAGTTAAGTGACTTACCCAGGGTCACAGAGCCATTATGTGTTAGAGGAGGTCTTCCTGGTTCTGAGGTCATCTCTCTATCCACTATATTATACTGCCTCTCATAGATCTATAATAAGTCTATATCTATACTTATATCTATACCACACACATATGTGTATGTACAATATAACATACATATTTAGTCATTTGCCAACCAAAGCAATTTTGCAAAAATGCATGTGCATCCAAGAAGTTTATAATTTTCAAAGTCTTTTTACATTTATATGTTACACTAAATGCCAGAATCAGAATCCAAAATAAAATCTTGACAGAGTAGAATAAAGAACCAAATTTATTAACATAGAATTTGGTAAAGATAAATGTAAAATCTTATACTTGGATCAAAAAAATTAACTTCACAATTATAAGAAAAGGAAAGCAACGGTTCCTATGAAAAGATCTGGGTGTCTTAGTGAACTATAAGCTCAATATAAGTCAACAATGTGTAAAACTAACTTGACCTCGGGCTACACTCAGAGAAGCATAGAGGGAATGGTCCTCTGTACTCTTCCCTGATCAAACTATGTCTGAAATACTGTGTTCTGTTCTAAGCACCGAATTTTAGGAAGGATGTTGATAAACTAGAGGGTTCAGAAAATGGCAACTAGGGTGGTGTTAAAGTTCGAGTTTAAATTCTATGGGGTTAGGCTGGAACTAGGCATGGAGAAGAAAATACTCATTGAGGACATGATAACTGTCTTCAAATATCTGAAGAGCAGTTATGTGGAGGAGGGAATAGATTTCTGTTTGGCCTGAAAGGGATCAATGGTTAGATGACACAAAGAGGCAAATTTATATTTGTCTTAAGGAAAACTTTTCTAGCCATTAGAATGATGTAGAAGCAGAAAGATTAGCTTTTGGAAGTAGTGCATTCCCTTTCATGGAGGTCTTTAAGCCAAGCCTAGAGGACAACTCTTAAAGTATGTTATAGTGGGACTGCTTTTTAAGGTATAGGTCATATTAAGTGTCTTTTCTTTTTTGAGATTTATGTTCGGCTCTTCTTTGGCCTTATTCCATTTAGTACCTTTCTGTTGCTTCTGGAAATTGTTAGGTAATCTCCCTCATTGTACTATGCTTGCTTTCCAGGGAGACTAGACCTATCCCTATGTGTGGCAGAATGGCACACCCCAAATCCCGAGGAAAGCAATATGTTCTTCTGTTGGAGTCTCAGATATACATTCCACAAACATCTACTGAGTACTCACTATTTACTGAAAATCCCTGGGATAGCATCATAGAAGCCCTAATCCTGGCATTCAACACCCCTACAATCTTGCCTAAACCTATCTTTTCATCTTAATTTCATTCTTTTCCCTTTATGTGCAGTGCTATGGGACAAATTAGGCCTTTGTTGGCTGTATCTGCATACAAAAAGGCCAAGAATGGGGTATGCAGGTAGCAACTACATTGACCTTACCCCTTGGGCGTGATTTGCTCATATTACTATCAAAGATCATTTGCTCCCAGAACAAAACTGGAAAGGATGAGGATGGCAGGAAAAAAAAAGAGGATTTTTCCAACCTCACCCTTAGGTCTGCCTTGGAGCAGATAGGCCAACTTGGGAACTGCTGTGGTAATATTGGTGCAAAAACCTAGACTTCCTGGTACTGAAAGCAATAGGAATGGAAAAGAGGAGACAAATATAAGATATATCTGGCAGGAAAAATCAGAGTTGATTTGATGACTGACTTGTTATGGGGGAGGAAGAGAGAGGAGTCAAGTGACTAAGTCTTTGAGCCTGGATGGCAAGGCTAGTGCTGCTATTGACAGAAATCCTGTAGAAGAAATCTGGGAGAAGGTATTGATAAATGACAAAGTCTGTTTTGGACCTGTTGAGTTTGAGAAGCTGGTTAGACACACAAGTGAAGATATCTAGCAGCCAGCTATTGATGTGAGACTAGAGCTTGGGAGAGTGGACACACTAGAGAGCTTAGAGGATGAAGACCCTGGAATCAAGAGGAGAGGTAGAGGAGTTAGCTTTGGCAAAGAGAAAGGATATCTTTTCTTCTAACATGGAAAGAAAGCAGCAGGAAATGGATGTAATATAGAAAAAAATCTGTGACTATGGTAAATGTATGGCTTCAGAGGGTTTGATGGGGAAGGAAAACAAGGGTGCAGGCACTGAATGGCCTTAATCCTCTCAGTAAATTAGGAAGTGAGGTCATCTGACGAAAGGAAGAGAGGCAAGGTGGGGCTTGGGGCCTTGAAGGTTGTGAACAAGTCTGGACTGGGCCACTGTTCAGAAGTTGAAAGGGAAGCAACAAGAGATGCTTCTGCCTTATTCCAGAAAGACTGAAAATTTGGAGATCACATCTAATAGCTGGTCACAGACGCTACAACAGATTTATTCTTCTTGCAACTTACCTTTTAAGTTGACAGACCTAAGGGTGACAATGGAGACATCCTCTTTTTTCCTGCCCTCCTTATTAAAATCCTTCCCAGTTTTGTTCTGTTGGCAAATGATCTCTTCTATTAAAGCCAATAGTTTATTGATATCCATTGATTTCCCCAGATCTGAGCCTGAAGCAGGTGATGAAATATTCAGAGTTTTAAGCAGTGAGTTGACAATTCTCCAAATATCCTGCAAGTTGAAAAAACAAAAACACTGCTCTTCTACAGGGACCTGAGGTCAGTCCTATATGATCTCATACTCCCTTGTAGTGACAGAAGGGTGATGACAGTAGCTACCATTTATATAGTACCTACTATGTGCCAGGCATTGTGCTAAGGGCTTGACAATTATTATCACATCTGATCCTCACAACAACCCTGGGAGGTAGCTGCTATATTTACCCCTCATTTTACAGATGAGGAAATTGAGGCAAACACAGATTATGTGACTTTCCTGGGGTTGCATACTATTAGGTATCTGAGATCAAATTTGAATGCAGGCCTTCCTGACTTCAAATCCAATGCTCTATCCATTATATCATATTGTAGCATACTGGATGGGCTTAACAGTATGTGGGACATTGCACAAAAAAATTCGATTTTACCCTCAAGTATTAGCATGTTTTCAAGGATAGAGTCTATAAAAGCATGTAACTAAAAAAAAATCAAATGATGGTCTGGCTTTTGGGGGTGCTCTCTGTTGGTATCTTTACTTTCTTTTTTATTCTGGGTATAAGGACCTCCAAAATCAGCAGTGGTTCAGGACCCTCAGGACTCCTGCAAGGCAACACATCAACAGAATCAGGAAGGGAGGGATTTGATCTGTGTGGCAGGAAGACAGAAGCTGACATCAATAACCCTAGAAAGGGCTATACCCCTCGAAGTATCCTAGAGGCGTTTATAAAAGCATAGCTAGGCCAGGCTTCAGGGCTAACATTTCTAAACTGATGCCCATATTGCAGAACTATGTCATCAGGAGGAAGAACAAGATATTTGAGATTTCACCATGGCCCAACAGTTTTGCTATGTTTACCTGGGCCTGCTTTTGTATCCTTATCTCTATAGCATGTCTGTCTTACATAGCATTGTAGATAGAACACTGTGCCTGAAGTCAGGAAAAGCTGGGTTCAAATTTGACTTAGCTGTGGGACCCTGGAAAGTCACTTAACCTCTGTCTGCCTCAGTTTCATCAACTGTAAAACAGGGATAATACCAGCACCTACCTCATAGGGTTGTTGTGAGTATCAAACAAAATAATATTTATAAAGAGCTTAGCATAGAGCCTCACACATAGTGATAAATGCTTGTTCCTTTCCCTCCTCCCTTAAGGAGTTCTCTTGTTCTCACTCTTCTCTATACTATATGGGCCAGTATGTGAAATACCAGCCCAGAAGGCTGGTAATCAACAGCCTCAGATAGTGAAAAAAGCTGGCACCTTTGTTGGCCAAATGTATTGCCCTTTTGTCCCATGGAACAATTCCTCTTCTTTCAAAATTGTATTAAAACCCAGTCAGAGGATATCTGTTCTTTTTAATCCCAGAACATAAAGAATGAAAACTTGCCTTTGTTACAGTCTCAGAGGTGAGGAAGGCTTCCTGTGCAGCCTCTGAGGAGGGAGAGAGCTGTGGGGACACAGGACCCTTCCTAGTGTTCTCCTCTTTGGGTGACTGAGGTCGTGTGTTCCGGAAGATCTGAACAATAAGTAGGTTGATGGGGAACATAAGGAGGGAACTTTCCAAACCAATCATCACTTCCTGCCAAGTGAATTCAATTTTACCTGAGTAGTCAAAAGAATGTCAATTAGTCAATTAGCATTTATTAAGCACATAGCAGGTGCTGTGCTAAGCACTGGGGATACAAAGAAACGCAAAAAAAAAATAGTCCCTGGAAGGAAAGTAGAAAATTGAGAGGAAAAATTTATGGTTTCTTAGATAAAGGTCTCATATCTCAAATATATAGAGAATTTTGTCAAATTTATAAGAATATGAGTCATTCCCCAATTGATAAATGGTCAAAGGATATGAAAAGGCAGTTTTTTGATGAAGAAACCAAAACTATATGTAGTCATATGAAAAAATGCTCTGAATCATTATTGATCAGAGAAATGTGAATTAAAACAACTTTGAGATATCATCTCATACCTATCAGATTGACTAAAATGATAGAAGGGGAAAATAACAAGTGCTGGAGGAAATGTGGAAAAATTGGGATACTAATACACTGTTGGTGGAATTGAGAACTGATCCAACCATTTTTGAGAACAATCTGGAATTATGCCCACAGAGTTATAAAACTGTATATACCCTTTGACCCAGCAATACCACTATTAGGGCTATTTCCCAAGATGATCAGGGAAAAAGGAAAAGAATCTATATGTTGTAAAAATATTTATAGCAGTTCTCTTTGTGGTGGCAAAGAACTGGGAATTGAGGGGATGCTCATCAACTAGAGAATGGCTAGACAAGTTGTGGTATATGATTGAGATGGAATACTACTGTGCTATAAGAAATGATGAGCTGGTTGATTTTAGAAAAACATGGCAAGACTTGTATGAAGTAATGAAGAGTGAAATAAGCAGAATTTTGTATATCGTAACAGCAATATTGTTCAAAGAACAACTGTAAATGGCTAAGTTATTTTGAGTATTATAAATACTCAAATCAAGTACAAAAGAAGATGCTATCCACCTACAGAAAAATAACTTATAAATAGAAGTATGTTTAGTAGGGTTTTACACGTATCTATCTAAAGCTATATATATTTGTGTCAAATGGTGGCCTTCTCTGGTGCAGGGTAGGGAGGGAGGGAGATAGTTTGGAACTTAAAGTGTAACAAAAATAAAATAAAAAAACAGTCCCTGTTCTCAAAGATGTCAGTCCAAGGAGGAGCTCATGCGTTTAAAGTAAGAGTAAGCTAAAGCCTAGTATCTAAGCAACCAATAGTGTTTTCTCATTGTTGTCCTTTGCTCTGCCCTGCCCCTTTACTGCAAGTATCTTCCTCTAAAATTACCTCCCATTTACACTGAATATATCTATATGTATATAGTTGTTTGCATATTCTCTCCCCAATTAGAATGTGAACTTCTTGAGGGCAGGAACCACGTTTCTGTCTTTTCTATGTATCTCCAGCAATTGTCTGGAGATGTACAATGTCTGGAATATAATAAGTGCTTAATTAATGCTTGTTGATGATGCTAATGATGGTTGATAATGAGAAAACATACATAACTGATAGCAATGTTGGCATCTTGAACATCCTCTGGCCCATAGCCCCTATTCAGGCAGGAATTACCTAAGTCCATTTTCTGTTCAGCTGGATCTTTGGGGACACCCCAAAACATGATGCTGGTCAGCATGGTGCAGAGGAGCAGAGAGAAGCAACAGGACACTCTCTGAACTCTTGTAAATGAACTTCGAGGGGAGCGGCTGAAAATTGAATACCAAATGTGTCCATCCTGGAAACCCTTAGAGGTCTTCATGAAAAACAGGTGGCTGTAAGGGAGGAGGTGGAAAAGAGGTTTGAAGGAAGAAAGAAAAGAAAGAAAAGGGGGAGAAAGGAAAAGAAGAAATCATTTCTGGCCCTTGTCTAAATCCCCTTGCCCATTTTCACATGAGATGTTGACCAGTGTGTCTTCCCAGTAAACCTCATCAGTGTTCTTTCTAACTGTTTTAAGATATAAGCAAATGACCATAAAACATAAACAACAGATGCTGAAGATTGAGCATGCTTGAACAGAGCTTAGTACTGGGGTCATATAAAATAGTCAGCCCAGTTCATCTGACCTAGGAGACCTGTGGCTGCTATTGTGTTGCTTGGTTAACTGGGCATGAATCTCATTAATAGCAAGTCACATAAACGACTGTGAACAACACAGCTTTTACCCAGACAGACTATACTTGTTATCTTTCTCTTCTTACTTTGTTAGTTTCCCAGTGTCTATAATTAGTGTCAATGTTGATAGTTTTCCCCATACCACCATCATCCTCATCAACATGCACATTCTATTTGATACTCACATATGTATTGGAACTTATTATCCAGTCATAGGGTCACACACTATGAGAGGTGAAAAAGACCCTAGATGTAATCTGATCAAGTAGTGTCCAAAGTAGGGATCTTGGTTTCCTGGGAGGAAGGGCTTGACCCCAAGGAGCATTTGATCAGCTAATTAGAGGTTAGGAAGATGGGTCACATCATGGGGCTTATCTCGAATACAACTACAGCTACTCTTATTCCCCAATAGTCCTCTAGTCAGTCTTCTCCACAGGCTGTGACAATTCCCAACCTCCCGAATTTGAAAACCATAGTCATCCTTCAGGGAAGTTATTACCTAATTGTTAACTGGGTACCCACAGCAGCTCCTGTTACAATGGTGCTATTGGAAAAACTCCCCTTCCCCCAAAGAACCTCCCTCTTGCCCTTGAGACGACCTGGTGGCTATAGCAGGTACCCCTTAGAGGGTGGGCTCTGTACTCTAGAACAGTAACCAATGAATAAGAGTTCCACCTCACCTGCCCCATGTTCATTTTGGGTGGGACAGAGTGAATCACATAAGATGAACAGGCATGGATGATTTGTGATCTGTATTGCAGATCTCATTACATTATCTTTGCCCCCAAACCACTGCCTTTCAAATTTCTCTGTTTCTACAGAGGACACTGCAATCACCCAGGCCTGCCTCCTTGGTATCATTCTTGACTCCTCACTCTCACTCAACCCACATAGCCAATCAGTTGCCAAACCATATTCTTTTAATTTCTACAACTCATGTATGTCCCCTTTTTTTTAAATCACATAGCTAGGGTTCTAGCTCAGACCCTAATCACTTGCCCCAGTGTACAACAATAGCCTCTTAACGGGCCTTTCTGCTTTGAATCTCTCTCCAATCCTATTTCTCCTCCACACAATTGCCAAAATGATTTCCCTAAAGTTCATGTCTCTTTATGTCACACCCTTCTTCAATAAACCCTAGTGGCTCCCTATTGACTCTAGGACAAAATGTTTATTTTATCCTTTTTAAATTGCTATTTTTGTGTGTTACAACGTACATGACTTTTACTATGGTAGTACCTGTATACAGTTTGTAAATAAGTAAATACACACACGTTAGAGGTGCACGTTCAAATGTTTTTTTGCTGAGAGAGTGCACAATCTGAAAACTCTGGAGACCATTGTTCTAGTCTTGCTCCCTCATTTTACAGATGAGAAGACTCAACCCCAGACAAAGGAAGAAACTAGTTCAAGATCACGTAGTTAACTGTTCTCACCCCCAGTTGGTAGTGCATTTCCCTCTGAAATCACTTTCCAAATACTCAAACCCAGATTTTTGGAGTCTTTTGACTCAGTGTTCTCTCCACTCTATTAAACTTCTTTATGAGAAGTTCTTGTCATGGGGCATGGAGAGCTGGACTTAGATCCAGGACTAAAAATTGCTACTGTATGCTGGTCTGCATTGGCAGAGAGAGTTTTCACATCTAGAGTTCCTTATATCAATGAAATCACAGGTCTAGTTTAACCAAATCAACCAACCTCCAACCAAGTTCCTCCCAGTAACCCAGATTCTTTCGCCCCTAGGCTTTCCCTCCTCTTGCTGATGAGGTTTGTCCAACAAGCCCTCCCACCAGACAAGCCTTTTATGCTTGTTCCACTCAGGGCCCTTCAGGATCTGCTCGCTTGTTAGGGATCCCAATTGCTAGAGAGCTAGAAGAAGTAGGAATTCTGGATGGTGAGGCTAAGGACTTCCCAATGCCCACAGCATAATTTTGAGGAGGGGCAAGTGTCCAGGAAAGAGGAGTGTAGAATAATCCAGGCATCTTGGAGTCAGGAGGCACAAGGACTGGAGTGAAGAGGAAAACGAATAGTGAAATTTATTAGTTAGTGGCTCTCCTGACTCACTTTTACCCTGAGTCAGTTCTGAACACAATATGATTTCAGCATCCAGCAGAAGATACCCCTTTGCCCCTTTCTTTTATTGGATAAACTTCCTCTCTTGGCAAGCCAAGTTCTTCCTTTCAAGGTGAGAGATATACATCAGAAAATGTAAAACATGGGGAGAAAGCCCAGGCTGGGTAGATGAGTAAATTTTAGCCCAAGTGTCAATGATGGTATCAGTTACCTGGTGGGGTGATGGGGTCAGGAGAGTACTGGGAGCTTTAAGCAGGAAGGCAATGAGATAAACATGGAAAATAAACTTTCTTGATGTATATGACCTTGCTTTAGGGAGTATCCAAGCAAGTGACCACCCTCTAGTTTAGGTTCCTATCACCTCCCTCCCAGATTGCTTATTAGAACATTTTCTAACTGGTCTCTGCCTCCAATGTCTAATCCAGCCTTCCTACAACTATCCAAACAATTTTCCAAAGGCTTAGTCTAACCATGTTACACTCCTGCTCACAAAGCTTCAATGGCTCCCCTTTGCCTATAAGGATAAACACAAATTCCTTGGCCTGACACTCAAGGCCCTCTGCAAGCTGGTTCCAAAATAACTTTTCAGAGTCATTTTGCATTATATCTCTTAGTCATTCTGTTCTCAGAACTCAATGTGCTGTACATCACACCTTACCAAGCCTACAACACCCTCCTTCCCTATTTCTTGCTTATTGAGATTCCTCTCTTTCTTTAAGGCCCATTTTGGGAGGTATTTCTTTTATTTAGGACTCCCTGATCTCCCCAATTGGAAATGTTTTCCCCTGCCTTGATATTTAAAAAAATTTTTTAAAAACAGTTTTATTTAGAATTTTGATTTCCAAATTCTTTCCCTCCCTCCTTCCCTTCCCTCCTCTCTGAGCGAGTAAGCAATCAGACATAAGTTACACATGTGCAATTATGTAAAGCATTTCCATATTAGTCATTTTATATAAGAAAACTCAAATAAAAGAAAAAAATGAAAGAAAAAAGTGAAAAATAGCATGCTTCAGTCTTTATGCAATCAATATCCACTCTGGAGGTGGATAGTATGCTTCATCATTAGTCCTTTAGGATTTTCTTTGATCATTGTATTGCTGAGAATAGCCAAGTCATTCACAGGTCTTCATCAAACAATATTGCTGCTTCTGTCTACAATGTTCTCCTGGCTCAGTTCACTTCACTATGCATCAGTTCATGTAAGTCTTTCCAGGTTTTTCTGAAATCATCCTGCTTGTTTTTTCACAAATAATATTTCATTACAATCACAAACCACATCTTGTTTAGCCATTCCCCAATTGGTACATATCCCTTTGATCTCCAATTCTCAACCACCACAAAAAGAGCTGCTATAGCTTTGTACAGATAGGTCCTTTTCCCTTTTTTTGGATGTCTTTGGGATACAGACCTAGTAATGGTATTGCTGGATCAAAGGAGATGTGAAGTTTTATAGCCCTTTGGGCATAGACCTAAATTGTTCTCTAGAATGGTTGGATCAATTTATAACTCCACCAACAATACATTAGTGTCCCAGTTTTCCCATATCTCCTCCAACATCCACCATTTTCCTTTTTTGTCACATTAGCCACTCTGATTACTGTGAAGTGGTACCTCAGAGTTGTTTTAATTTTCATTTCTCTGTGAAGTGAGCAGAACCAGGAGAACACTATACACAGTAACAGCCACAGTGTTCAATGACTAACTTTGACAGACTCATCTCCTCTCAGCAATGCAAGGATCCAAGACAATTCCAAAGGACTTATGGTGGAAAATGCTGTCAATATCCAGAAAAAGAACTGTGGAGACTGAATGCAGATTGAAGCACATTATTTGACCTTTTTTTTTTTTTTTTTTACTTTTTGTTTGTTTGTTTCTTCTTTCTTGTGGTTTCTCTCATTGGTTCTAATTCTTCTTTACAACATGACTAATGTGAAAATAGGTTCAATGTGAATGTATATGTAGAGCCTATATCAGATTGCATGCCATCTTGGAGTGGCGGAGAGGATGGATGGGGAGAAAATTTGGAACTCAAAATCTTATGGAAGTGAATGTTAAAAACTAAAAATAAATAAATAAAATTTTTAAAAATTTCATTTCTCTGATCAATAGTGATTTAGAGCATTTTTCATATGACTATAGATAGCTTTGGTTTCTTCCTCTGAAAATTGCCTATTCATATCCTTTGACCATTTATCAATTGGGGAATGACTTGTATTTTTATAAATTTGACTCAGTTCTCTATATATTTGAGAAATGAAGTCTCTTTATTAGAGATACTTATTGCAAATTTACTCCCTCCAACCCAGTTTTCTGCTTTCCTTATAATTTTGGTTGCATTGGTTTTGTTTGTGCAAAAACGTTTTATTTTATATAATCAAAGTTATCTATTTTACATTTTGTAATTCTCTCTATATTTTCTTTGGCCCTAAATTCTTCCCTTATCTATAAATCTGACAAGTAAACTATCCATGCCCTCTTAATTTGCTTATGGTATCACCTTTTAGGCACAAATCATGTACCCATTTTGACCATATCTTGGTATATGGTGTGAGATGTTAGTTAGAAACCTAGTTTCTGCCGTACTGTTTTCCAGTTTGCCCAACAGTTTTTTGTCCAATAATGAGTTTTTGTTCCAAAAGCTTGGATCTTTGGGTTTATCATATACTAGATTACTATAGTCATTTACTATCATGTAATTTGTACCTAATCTATTCTACTGATACACCACTCTATTTCTTAGCTAGTAGCAGATTGTTTTGATAATTATTGCTTTAAATACAATTTGAAATCTGGAATGGCTAGACCCCCTTCTTTTGCATTTTTTTTCATCTATCCCCTTGATATCATTGAGCTTTTGTTCTTCCAGATGAATTTTGTTATTATTTTTTCTAGCTCTATAAAATAATTTTTGATAGCTTGATTGGTATGGCACTGAAAAAATAGATTAATTTAGGTAGAATTGTCATTTTTATTACATTGGCTCAGCCTATCCATGAGCAATTAATATTTTTCCAATTGTTTAGATCTGACTTTATTTGTGTGAAAAGTGTTTTATAGTTGTGTTTATATAGTTTCTGGGTTTGTCTTGGCAGGTGGGCTCCCAAATATTTTATATTGCCTACAGTTATTTCAAATGAAATTTCTTTTTCTATCTCTTGCTGCTGGACTTTGTTGATAATATATAGAAATGTTGATGATGCACATGGATTTATTTTGTATCCTGCAACTTTGCTAAAGTTGTTAAAAACTTCAAGTAGTTTTTTAGTTCCTTTTCTAAGTAGAACATCATATCATCTGCAGAGTGATATTTGTTTCCTCATTGCCTACTGTCATTCCTTTAATTTCTTTTTCATCTCTTATTGCTATTGCTAACATTTCTAGTGCAATATTAAATAATAGAGGTGATAATGGGCATCCTTGCTTCACCCTGATTCTACTAGGAAGGCTTCTAGCTTATCCCCATTATAGATAACGCTTGCTAATGGTTTTAGATAAATATTATTTACCATTTTAAGGTAAGTTCCATTTGTTCCTGTGCTCTCTAGTGTTTTTAATAGGAATGAATGTTACATTTTGTCAAAGGCTTTTTCTGTATCTATTGAGATAATCATATGATTTCTGTTGGTTTTGTTATTGATATGGTCAATTATGCTAATAGTTTTCCTAATATTGAACCAGCTCTGCATTCCTGGTATAAATCCCACCTGCTCATAATGCATGATCCTTGTGATACATTGCTGTAATCTCTTTTCTAATGTTTTATTTAAAATTTTTCCATCAATATTCATTATGGAAATTGGTCTATTATTTTCTTTCTTTGTTTTGGCTCTTCCTGGTTTGGGTATCAGCACTATATTTCTGTCACAAAGGAATCTGGTAGGACTCCTTTTTTTGTTTATTTTTCCAAATAGTTTATATCATACTGAGATTAATTGTTCTTTAAATGTTGGGTAGAATTTGCTTGTGAATCTATCTGGTCCTGGGGTTTTTTTTCTTAGGAAGTCCATTGATGATTTGTTCAATTTCTTTTTCTAAGATTAAGCTATTTAATTATTTTATTTCTTCATCTGTTAATCTGGGTAATTTATATTTTTATAGATGTTTATCCATTTCATTTAGATTGTCAAATTTATTGGCATATAATTAGGCAAAATAGCTCTTAACAATTGTCTTAATTTCTTCTTCACTGGTGGTGAATTCACCCCTTTCATTTTTGATACTAATAATTTGGTTTTCTTCTTTCCTTTTTTAAATCAAATTAACCAATGGTTTATTTTTTTTTTTAATAAAATCAGCTTCTAGCTTTATTTATTAGTTCAATAGTTTTCTTACTTTCAGTTTTATTAATCTTTCCTTTGATTTTCAGGATTTCCAATTTGGTGTTTAATTGGGGATTTTTACTTTGTTCTTTTTCTAGTTTTTTTGGTTGTGTGCCCAATTCATTGACTTGCTTTTTCTCTATTTTATTAATGTAAGCAATTAGAGATATAAATTTCCCCCTAAGTACCTCTTTGGCTGTATTCTCTACATTCTGGCAGGTTGTCTCATTGTTGTCATTTTCTTTAATGAAATTATCAACTGTTTCTATGATTTGTTCTTTGACCCTCTTGTTTTTTAGGATTAGATTATTTAATTTCCAATTAATTTTTAATCTCTCTATTATCCATTATTGAATGTAATTTTTATTGCATTATGATCTGAAAAGGATGCATTTACTATTTCTGCTTTCCTGCATTCGGTTGTGAGGATTTTATGTCCTAACACAAGGTCAATTTTTGTGTACGTGCCATGTACTGCTAAGAAAAAAGGTATATTCCTTTCTATTCCCATTGAATTTTCTCCAAAGGTCTATCATATGTAACATTTCCAGAATTTTATTTACCTCCTCAACTTCTTTCTTGTTTATTGTTTGGTTACATTTGATCTAGTTCTGAGAGGAGAAAGTTGAGGTCCCCTAGTAGTATAGTTTTATTATCTATTTCCTCCTGTAACTCATTCAGCTTCTTCAGAAATTTAGATGCTATACCATTTGGTGCATATATGTATAGTATTGATATGACTTCATTGTTTATGGTACATTTCAGCAAGATATAGCTTCCTTCTTTATCTTTTTTAACTAGATCTATTTTTGATTTTGTTTTGTCTGAGATCATGATTGCTAGCCCCGCCTTCTTTGCTTCAGCTGAAGCAGGATAGATTCTGCTCCATCCCCTTACCTTCACCCTGTGTGTATCTCTCTACTTCAAATGTGTTTCTTGTAAACAACATATTATAGGATCCTGGTTTTTAATTCATTCTGTTATCCACTTCTGTTTTATGAGAGAGTTCATCCCATTCACATTTATAGTTATGATAACTAACTGTGTATTCCCCTCCATGCTATTTTTCATTTGTTTATCCCTCTCTCTTCTACCCCTCACCCTTTCCCTCCTCACAAGTGTTTTACTTCTGATGACTACCTTCCCCAATATTCCCTCCCTTTTATTACTTCCCCCTCCCCCTTCTATTAGCCAATTTTGATGAGAGCAAGGTTTAAGCTTTGCCTGCTACCCCTGCCCCCTTCATTGCCATCATAATAGTTTTTTCATGCCTCTCTTATATGGGATAATTTACCCCATTCAATCTCCCTCCTCCTTCTTTTTCCAGTGCAATTTTCTTTCTCACCCCTTTATTTTGTTTTTTGGGATATCATCCCATCAAAGTCACTTCATAGCTATACCCTCTGTCTACATATACTCCTTCTAACTGCTCTTATAGTAACAAAGTTGTTAAGAGTTACAAATATTATCTTGCCATTTAGAGATATAAAGTTTAACCTCATTGAATTTCTTATGTTTTCTCTTTCTTATTTCTTTTTTACCTTTTTATGTTTCCCTTGAATCTTGTATTTAGACGTCAAATTTCTTATTCAGCACTGGTCTTTTAATTAGAAATGCTTGAAAGTCTTCTATTTTGTTAAATGTCCATTTTTTCCCTAAAAGATTATATTTGATTTTGCTGAGTAGGTGATTCTTGATTGTAACCCTAACTCATTTGCCTTCTGGTACATCATATTCCAAGCCCTATGGTTCTTTAATGTAGAAACTGCTAAATCCTATGTAATCTTGACTGTACCAATATTTGTATTATTTCTTTTTGGCTGTTTCAAATACTTTCTCCTTGATCTGTGAGTTCAGGAATTTGGCTATGATGTTCCCGGGGGCTTTCATTTTGGGATCTCTTTCAGGTGGTGATCAGTGGATTCTATCAATTTCTATTTTGCCCTCTGGTTCTAATATATCAGGGCAGTTTTCTTTGATAATTTTGTGAAAGATGTTATTCAGGCTTTTTTTTTTTAAAATCATGACTTTCAGGTAGTCTAATAATTCTTATATTTATCTCTCCTGGATCTATTTCCTAGGTCATTTGTTTTTCCAATAAGAAATTTCACATTTTCTTCTATTGTTTTTTCCTTTTTTGATTATGTTTCCTTGTATCTTGATGTCTCGTAGACTCATTCGTTTCCATTTGTTCACTCTAATTTTTAAGGAATTATTTTCTTCAGTGAGCTTTTGTACTTCCTTTTCATTTGGCCAATTCTATTTTTCAGGGAGCTATTTTTTTTCAGTAAATTTTTGTATTTCTTTCTGATGCTATTGACTCTTTTTTTATGATTCTCTTGCATTACTCTCATTTCTTTTCCAATTTTTTCTTCTGCATTTCTAATTTGCTTTTTAAAATCCTTTTTAAAGCTCTTCTAGGAATTCATTTTGTGCCTGAGACAAAATTATATTTTTCTTTCAGGCTTCACATTTAGCCATCTTGACACTATTGTCCTCTTCTAAGTTTATGCCTTAATCCTCCCTATCACCACAGTAACTTTCTATAGTCAAGCTTTTTGTTTGGTTTTTGCTCATTTTTTCTGCCCTTTTTGTGACTTGGTGTCTTTCTGTGAGAGTTGGGCTCTGGTCCTACACTATCCCAAGCTTTTTATGCTGGGGCTCTGGATCTTACTGCTGGCTTTCACTGGGCTTCAGGGCTTAGCTGCTTGATTTCTCTAGAGGGTCAACTTCCCTTCTGGTTTGTGCTGGGAGGTGCAACCTCCATTGGCCTCCCCTGGGTGTGGGGTTTAGCTCCTGGCCTGTCCCAGGGATGGGACCTCGCTGCTGGGTTGCTATGGAAACAGTATCTCTCTGCTGGTAGGTGCCAGGGGCAGATGTTGGGCAGCCCCAGGGGTAAGGTTTTACTAATGAATCAGCATTGGGGTCAAAGCCTCACTGGTGGCTTGTGCTGGGGGTGGAGTCACTGGGGTGGGGCCTTGCTGTGCTGCACAAACTGCTAACTTGCCTAGAGGGCTACTGGCTTGCAAGAGAGCAGGGCCTCCTTGGTGGATTGCCCCAGGCTTGGAGCCTTGCTGCAGGACCCCTATTGTGAGGCCAGGTGCTGCTGCTGCTCTTGGACCAAGCTCCCCTCCCACCCCAGTGAGAGAGACCTTTCCTGCCATGCTGGTAAGCTGTTTCCCTAATCCTAGAACAATTCTGAAGCAGTTTTCTAGTTGTTTGGAGGGGAATTTGGGAGGGCTTTAAAGGGTTCCTTCCTCACTCTGCCATCTTGGCACCAGAAATCTGCCTAGGTATTTTTAAAGCATTTTTTCTGATCTCTCCTCTGCTGCCATCATTACCTACATTGTATCCTATTTTTCAATGGACAAGTCTTATTCCCTCTACAACTCCCACAAACCCCCCAACTGATTGTCAACTTTTGGACAGCAGGGTCCATAGCAGGGTCATCTTTGTATCCCCAGGTCAGTGCCTGATGCACAATAGCTGTTTAATAAATGTTTGTTGAATTGAATGGTGCCCAGAGTACCTTCCCTTCCATGGTGCATGTCCTTTGCTCTTTAGGCTGGCATTCAGCCCAACTGCCTTTCCAGACTGATTTCACATTATGTGTTTGCCAAACACTCTTACTTCTTATTTCCCTCTCCCAGATTTTGTCTGTTCTGTTCTCTCCTGCTCTCTTTCCTCCCCTTCCCTCACTACTCTATATCTACCTAATTCCCATCCACACTTCATGCATGATTCCTGATTTCTCACAGGGATATCACCCTCCTTGGATCTACCACATGGTTTGGCCCTTCTCTGATCCCATGAATTCCTGTACTTTGTTAATGTGTCCACCTATTAGGAATAGAGTAGGCATTATCTTTTATTTTTATTGCTTTTTTTTTTTGCATACAAGAAGCGCTACAAGAAAATCAAATTGAGTTTATGCTCAGAGATATCTCTTTACATTTTCCTGGCATTTAAAGTTTAAAAAAATCTATTAACTAGCAACTCTGTCTCAAAGTTTTTCTTTAAGGTACCACAACACTATATAATCCTGATCAACTCATTTAACCTCTGTGGGATTCAGCTTTCTCATTTGTATGAGAAGGGGTTGGACTAGATGATGGAAGATGCTTCTCCTCTCCATGCACTCCATAGTGCAGTTACACTGGCCTTGTGCTATTGATCACATGTGAGACTCCTATCTGCCCACTCCTTGTATTTGCGCTTGCTAACTCCCATGCCTAGAATGCTTTACCTACTCACCTCCAAATCCTGGCTCCCTTCAAAACTCAGCTCAAATCCCAACTTCTGTAGGAGGCCTTCCCCTCCTCCATTAGTCCCTCCTAACATAATTTTCCATTTACATTGTATATATCTTATATGTACATAGTAATTTGTATATTGTCTCCCCCACAAGAACATGAAATCCTTGAAAATGGGGACTATCATTTTCCTTTCTTTGTATCTCTAGCACTTAGCATAGTGCCTGGTACATAGTACTTAGTAAATGGTACTTACCAATTGACCAACATTCTCTGTCCTATATTTTAAGGCCTACTCCTAGCCCCGACATTCTATGGTTATGATATCCAGTGCATAAGACAATATCACTATATTGTTTCTTTGAGATTTTCAAAGCCACATGGATACTCAATTCTTCTCTATGAGGCATGAACCAAGGTTAACATAGGAATGGAAGGTTTGGGAACTAAGTCTTACCTGAATTGTTTCATATCTTGTTCTGTGGCCACAGGGAACCTCCTGTCTAGGACACAGTCACCAACATCAACGGATAACCAAGAATTACAGAGGAAATACCATTTCTTATCCAATGTTAAATCATGGACTGATACACGGTTGACATACCTGGAAAAGACAGCCAAATTATCAAGGGATCCTGAATGTAATCCTAATGCCTATCAGAACAAGGGTTCTTGGGGCTATACAGAGGGACTTCATTGATTGGTCCAATCCCTGGAAGAAACAATCTTGAAAAAGAGACCAAGAATTTTTTCCTCTATAATTAACATTTAACATTTTGTAGTAAAATTTGGCCACCCACAGGGAATAGTTTATAAAGTGCTTTCACCACAACCCTGTGAGGTGGGAAGTAAAAATATTAGTACCCTCATTTTGCAGATTAGAAAACTGAGACTGAGAGAATCACAGAATCTCATAGTTAGAAAGGACCTCAGACACTATCTAGTCAAACCTTGAATAAGAAGTCCCACTATAACATCAACAAGGATTCATCCAGCCTTCATTTAGTGGGATGGGGTGGGGTGGGGTAAGGAGGAAACCTGGTACCTCCTAAGGAAGCCCATTCATCTTTTGGCTAGCTCTATCATACTCCCCACAATGGCCATTCTAAACCTTCCCATCTCATCTCAAACTTCCTGAACGTTTTCTGGTCCCTTCCTCTCAGCAAAAGACTGTATCTTATACTCTATTCAGAAAATAGAAGTCAGACTTCACAAGGAGCTCCTCCTTCTCTATTGCAAACTTCACAAACTTTCCACATCATCTCCCATTCTCTTCTTAGAATCACAGACTCATGTCTCATTTGTTTTGGACATTATGCCTCTTAATAAAGTTGTTGTCATTGAGCTTGCAGTCCACTAAAACATTCTGAACTTTTTAACAGTAACTCTTATCTAGCCCTGCCTCCCCAACTTTGTACTTTTAAAGTTGATTTTTATTTAACCTTGAGTTGCAGGATTATACAATTCTATCAGATTTTATTTTACTAGATTCAGCCTTCTAGTCTAGCCTATTGGAATCTTTTTAGATTCTTATTCTTTCAACCAACAAAGTATCCTTTCTGGCTTTGTGTTATCAGCATATTTTATAAAAGCTTGTCATCTATACATACCTTCTTTCATCTAAGTAATTGATAAAAATGCTAAATATCACAGAGCTAAAGACAGATCTATGCATTGTTACTGGACCAAAGCCAAGTACTAGTAGCAGATCAAGGACTCAAACCCAGGCCTTCTGAATCCAGAGTCCAACACTCTTTCTACCATATCAACCCCTCTTGATGGCTAAATTTCAACAAGTGTGCTGACATAGAAAGGCCCTCTGAAACTGGCAATTACGTGTTTGGCACTAAGCCAGGGTGCCAACACACTTACTAGGTGACAAATTCTAATCTACTAGTGATCTGGACCACAAAGAACAGGGAAACAGGTCTAGTGTTCCCACACAGGGGATGAAGGCTGAGAGCCTGTTTGACTATTCACCATGGGTGCAAATGACTTTATATCCTCAGACCTATATTTCTGGACCCGCCTACAAATCATAAGAGGGACAAATTTTCCTGCTCTGGTTCTAAACATCCCTTTCTGGTGTCATAAAAAAAGCACTGAACCTTGGGAGTCAGATCATTTAGTCATACCTTTATTTTATTTTATTTCTCCAAGTTAATTTTTATTTTTATTCTGAATTTAACCAAAACCAAATAGAACAGGCATTCGTATACACAATGTAGAAGAGAAAAAATAGGATTGTTTATTCATCCTTTAATTCTACAGACTAGGAAGTTGAAAGTGTTCAAGTGGAGACCCAAGTGCCCTGATTTAGCTCTACAAACCAGAGTTGAACTATGGATAGATGACAACTGAAGACATAGTCTTGGTGCTGGGTGAGAAGACAATAGAATCAGGTAATGTGCCTAAGTTATGGGCACATTGAAGCACATTGGAGCCTCTTTTTCCAGTTCAATTGAAAAATATTAAGAAATAAACAAGAAAACTTTATCAGTATCAAACTTTTTAGGAAATGATGCCCTCCACTGAAATCTGCTTTCTTTCATATAATCCCTTACTTTTAGGAAAGTGTATTTCCTTCAAGAAGGAAAACAAAGGCTCAGGAAAATGAACTAGAAGTGGTTACTAGGTTTAGAAAGAGGAAAAGCTCATCTCTAGTTGAAATCATTGCCTCCACCCTTTCCCAGAAGGTATTAGGGTATTGATCAGAGGGAGATCTCTTTGTCTTATTTCTGTTAACTGCTCTTGACAGGTCATACAGGGATTGTGTGGTTTTAGGAAAAGGATTCTCTATAATTAAGTGACTATTGTTATGGATCGATGAAGTAATATATTAACTTTTACTTTGTTCTGAGTTGTGTAATTATGTTTCATCATGTTGTGAAATGTTCCTATGTTCAAGAATCCCATAAATATTACTTCAAATTTTCTTGGGGAAAGAGAGACATCGGAAGGCATGATGTCAGTTTAGGCAATTGTCTCTTTAAGCAAAGCAATGCTTGAATTAGAATAATAATAATACAATTTACATAGAGTTTTACAATTTGCAATGGGCTTTATATATGTTATTCGATCTTCACAATAACCCTGTGAGGTAGGTGCTATTATTGTTCTCATTTTGTTGTTCAGTTGTTTCAATCATGTCCAACTCTTCGTGATCTTGTTTGCCTCAATTTCCTCATCTGTAAATGAATTGGAGAAGGAAATGGCAAACCACTCTAGTATCTTTGCCAAGAAAATCCTAAATGGGGTCATAAAGAGTCAAACACAACTGAAACGACTGAACAAGAACAACAAACTAAGGCACAGAGTTTAAGTGAATTGAACAAGGGTACATAGCTCCTAAGTATCTGAGGCAGGATTTGAACTCAGATCTTCCTAACTCCATAACCTATACTCTATCATGCCACCTAACTGCCTAAATAATGATAAATTGATAAAAATTATTTCTGGCAGACTTGTGCCTACAACATAGAGCACAATATTAATAGTTTTTTTTTACCTTCTACATTTCTTAGGAACCCATTGGACTCACTCTCCCATGAAGTCCCTTCCCACTCTGATCATGTGATGTTTACATCTTAGTTGGTGCCAAGACTCCTATATAAGCCTCCTTTCTAACTGCCCCCCGCTTTCATTTCTTATCCACACAATCCAAATTCCCCTTCCCTGGATTTGTTTCCCTGTTTGTAAAATGAAGGGATTGTATTGTATTATCTCACCTTTTATGTTATACATTCGTCCCAGGTCTGGAAATTGACGTTCAATGACTCCTTCTAGCTCTGCCATTCTATGTTTGAAGGCCCCTCCCACCTCTGGCATTCTATATCCTATGTTCTGAAGTCATAAGATCATAGACTTAGAATTGGAAGGAATCTTGCAGGTCATTTAGGACAACCTCCTCATTTTAAGGGTAAGGAACCTGAGACCCAGAGAGATTAGATTACTTGACCAAAGTCACACAGGTGGTAAGGGACAGAGCTGGACAATTGGCTCCAAATCTAGCATTCCTTCCATTACACTAATTGGCCATCTCCCCAGTACTTTGTGGCCAGCACAGAGGTCAGGAGGGATATCAGGAATGTTTGCCTTTCTACATTCATAACCACAGCATCTATAACCATGAACCTGGCCCCTTTAGGCCTATATAGGAAAAAGAATAAAAGAATGTTATGAATACCCTGAAGTGCTTTCAACTTAGGCCTTGAGACTTCAGACTATTATCTCATTTAGTCTTTTAGTGTCTGTGGGAGGTAAAAGTTGTGATCTTTACAGTAGATATTATCCCCATTTTGTGGATAGGAAAACTTGGGAACAAAGTCAAATGGCAGAGACAAGGTCTCTTGACTTTTTGCCCACTCATTCTGCTTGACTCCTTGGCTCTGGCTACCCTGCATGAGCTTACCAGGATGGCCTGTCTCCAGAGTTGTCATGCCACAGTCGGATGCTCTGCAGTTCCCCAAGTGGAAAGAGAGTAGCCAGCAAGAAAACATCCACACCCCCTCGCTCAAAGACTGGGGTATCTGGGTCTGATAAATGGTGAGGCTCACTTTCTCCTTCCAGCCCATAAAGGGTGACTGTCACCTGAAATGATAACAAATCCAAATTCAGGTTCTCTAATAATATGTTTGAGGTCCTTGAGGTGACAAGGCTTGCTCTTTGCACTACTTTACAAATGATAACAAATTTGGGCTGAGTCATCCACCTCTCAACCAAGCATCCTTGGACCAAAGACACAGATTGATGAGATGGCAGGGAACAGAGCCAAGGAAACAATCCCTATTAGAGGTGAAACTTGGGCTGATCTTCAACTTCCCAATAGTATCATTTGCTACAAACCTGCTAGCCAACAGGTTCTTTCTAATAGTCATCTTAGAGATTGATCCCTTAGATAATGACCTTAAATGTGAATGCAGAGAGATTCTGCTTGAGACTATCTCACATTGTCTCTTTGTGTATTCTCTCCCCCATTAGGATATTAGCTTCTTAAGGACAGGGACTGTTTTTGCTTTTGTTAAACATCACAGAACTAAAGACAGATCCATGCGTTGTCATTTGACCAAGGTCAAATACAAGTAGTACCAGAGCCAGAACTCAAATCCAATATCCCTAACAGTTAGTACATACATAGTAGATATTCAATAAATGTTTGTTGATTGATTAAATTTGATCCTAAAATCTCCACCTCTCCTATCATCTCAAACTCACCTTGTCTGAAACTGAACTCATCTTCACTTTACCTCCAAACCTTTCCTTCTTTCCAACTTCCTCATTTCTACTGATAGCATTACCTTTCTGCTGTTCACACTGACTTGTACCTCAGAGTCATCTTTGACTTTTACCTTTCCCTCACTCTACATACCTAATCAATAGCAGATTCTAACCAATAATCAGTAACCAGATTTTATAGATTCTTCCTCCCAAAGTCTCAAGCAACCATCACTTTTTCTCTGTAAATTGTGCCACCTAGGCAGGAGTTGAACTCCTGCCTAGACTGTGATACCTTCTTACTTGCCACTAGTATCTACTAGATGGAGTATACCTGCTCTGATTATCTTACTGAAGTTACCTTCAGAAACCTTCAATGGTTTCCCATTTCTGGCTCTTTACAAATAAATTCCTTAACTTGGCATTAAGGCCTTTATAAACTGTCACCAATCTTTGCAGCCTTCCCTCCCACCATTCATTCCCCTATGATGAACCCTGTTTCTGCATTCCTAAACTGGTCTCTTCACTATCCTTTGAACACGTCTTGTGTTTTCAGGCCTCTGCTGTCATGGACCTTCTCAAACACACTTACTGGTAATTAAGCTATTGCCAGTGATATCACTTGCACCCTTAGCCCTAGGTCCACTTACACATCTTGGGTGTGGAGACCACAGACAGCTCAGTAATTTGTCATCTGATCAGAGAGTTCCCATTACTGCTCCCAAATACTAACTGAAATCACTCAGTTAACCTAAAAGCATTTATTAAATACTAACTTTTTTCCAGGCACTGTGCTAAATGCTGGAGATACAAAGAAAAGCAAAAAATAGTTCCTGACCTCCAGGAGCTTACATTTTAATGAACAGTGTGGGTAAAGAACAACAGCCTAGACTCTCATGTGCAAACTCATTTAACTTCGGGGCTCGGGTAGAGCTAGGATATGTCAATTTCTGCCCCTGCCCTGGTACTCATTCTCTCTTAGGCATGCAGAATGCTTGCTGTGGTTCTCCGCTACCAGTCACCTCCTCATCCTCTCCCAAACACATGCTCATCCCTCCTCCTCTGGATTCTGCAGATTCACTCCAGGAGGGCCCTTTGTGAACATTTCCACACTGACTTCACACGCTCAAGGGGCTTGTATCTACCATGCTGACTTCTAACAATGTGCATCAAGGCTATGTCTTGACTCTCCCTAAATATTCCAGGGGTGATAAGTTGTTACATGTAGTTATGTACTTCTGTAGCCTTGGGTACACAGCTCAACTCCTTCCCTGCCCCATCCCATTTTCAGTTAAACTCTATTATCTGCCCTTTTGGTTATATCATTCACTCCACTTCATATGTCTTTGTTTCACCTCTCTGCCTATTGTAATCCTTCAAAGCTCAGATCAGGTGCTCTATCCCCTATGAAGCCTTTCCTCACTACCCCAACTAGAAGTGATAATCTCCCCATTTAGCTCTAGGTCCTACTGTTTTATCAATAAATGCTCTCCTGCATGCTTGCCTCCTGCAGCTAGGTGGATAGAGTGTCTGCCTGGAGTCAGGAAAACTCATCTTCCTGAATTCAAATCTGGCCTCAGACATTTACTTGCTGCGTGACCCTGGGCAAATCACCTAACTCTATTTGCCTCAGTTTCCTTATGTGTAAAATGAGCTGGAGAACAAAATGGCAAACCAACCACTTCAGTGTCTTTGCCAAGAAAACCCCAAACGGAGTCACAAAAAGTCAGACACAACAACAACAACGACAACAACAACAACACTTACGTCTATATTTCACCTCTGCAAGTAGATTGTAAGCTCTAAAAGAACAGTTGTATATTCACATTCTTCATAGCATTTAGCATAGGATATGCACATAGTAGATATTCAATTAAACATATTCAATAAATACGTATTGATTGGTATGGAGTTTTATAGAAATTAAGTATGAAGGATCCTATTGTATCTGGGCAATTAAATAATAAATATATTATAAAACTAATGTATTTATTATATCATAAAATATGTTGTATATTATAAAATTATATAATAAAAGTATAATAAATCATATATAGCACTTTAAGCCAATCATCTCGGTAGGCAGAGAATGCAAGTATTATTAGCCCCATTTTACAGGTGGGGAAGCAAAGATTTAGAGTTGAAGTGGCTTGCTCATGGTCAAATAGCTAAAAGGCATCAGAGCCAGGAGTCAAACCCACATCTTCTGACTGAGCCGAACACACTTTGTACTATCTACAACTGTTTCTTTCAACTTTATGTTATCAGAATAATAGTAATAGCTCACATTTTCACAGCACTTTAAGGTTTTCAGAGTACTTTCCAAACCCCTGAGTTCACACCCCTTGAGGGCAGGGATTGTATTTCATTTTTGTCTTTGAATGTCCAGTTCCTAGCCTAGTTTCTGGCACAATATAGTCACTTAATGCTTGCTGAATTAACCTAAATTCCTTACAATAACTCTTTGAGAAAGGTAGGACAGGTATTCTTCTCCCTGTTTTATAGATGAGGAAACTGAGGCCAAGAGAGCTGAAGGTACTTGCCAATGATCATACCACTAGAAAACATCAGAGCTTAGTCTTAAACCCAGATTTTCTGATTCTATGTTCAGTGACCTTTCCACTACACCCCACTGTGGTATTGATAATTTAAAATTAGGATAGGGAAAGGCATCTGGACCTTAGAACTACTATATAAATACTATTCTTTGTGTTTTGTGCCACAACTTCACTTCTTTCCCTTAGGGATGAGCTTGTTTGTCAGTTCTTAATCCTGTGATTTCTATTTTAGACTCAAAGAGACATCACAGTTATGGACATACAAGTGCTGTCTCCTGGGTTGGGCTACTCTGATGCATAGTTAAACTGGGATGAGTTTTCCATCCAACCCCATGCAAGGCCCTTTTACCTTGGAGGTGGTAGCTGCTCCCCGTCGGTGGCCAGTAAAGACTGTCACCAGGTAATGGTACTGGGCAAAGGGATCATTGTCCGCTAGCACTGTGATCTTCACCTGGATGGGAGTCGGGTGTTATTAAAGCATTTACTGAGCAGTGCCAATGCCAGTACCACTATAGTCAGAGAGGGGTAAGTCATCTCTCCCTATTGGTGGTAGGAGGGCCTGGCAGAGCTGGCAGGCCCCCTCAGCTTTAGGACAGCAGCAGAGCTGGGACCCAAATTCACACCTTCTGACTCTGAGACCAATGCTTCGGATCAGTGAAGCTCAGAACTGGGATGACCTCAGAGGTCATTCAGTGTAATCCACACCCAAACAAGAATCCTTCTAAAACATCCCTGACAAACAGCCATTTAGCCTCAGCCTAAAGACCTCCAGGGAAGGGGTACCCACACTGCCTTCTAGTGTTTTCAGGAATCTTGACTGGTCCATAGCCAAACATTTTCACATCTCTGATGTCTTTTATAGCTTCATAATAGCCCTGTGAGATAGACAAGGCAAATGCGATCCTTATTTTATAGAAAAGGAGACTAAAGCCTAGAGAAGTTAAGGATCTTGCCAGAGGTCACCCAGTTAGTTAAGTGGTCCACTGGATTAGAAAACAAGTTTGCTGATTCCCAGCTTGTGTTCTTTTGTCCCAGATTACCAAGCAGGCTCACAGAGGATGGTCAAAAGAAGGAATCACCCTGTTCTTCTAATTAATATCAGTAATGATAATAGTTCATATTTCTATAATTTTTAATTTGTGAAAATTGCTTTGCATATATTATCTCATTTGAGCCTTACAGTTACCTTTTGAGGTAGTAGGTGCTATTATTATCCCCATTTTACAGATGTGCAAAATGAGGTTCAGAGAGGTTAAGTGATTTGCCCAAGGTCTTAGCTAATAGCTGTCTGGTATGGGATTTCAATCCAGAGCTTCCTGATTCCAGATCCACTGTCAGTCAATAGGCATTTATTAAGCACTCACTGTGTACTCGCCTGGGCCATTATACCACACTGCCTCTCCCCTAATCATGGAATCTCAGGTCTGGACAGGACTCCACTAAACTCCTTGTTTAGTCAGGATCCTGGGATCTGTGACCTTGTCTAGTCACCAGTCATTTATTAAGCACTTACTATGTGTCAAACACTGTGATAAGTGCTGAGGATACAAACGCAAGCAAAAAAAAAAAAGAGTCTTTGCCCTCAAGAAGCTTACATTCTAATGTGAGAAGACCAAAAAAAAAATTGAAAAGCACAGGGGTAGTGGGGAAAGAAAAGTTACTCCACATTGCACAGTGTCACAGTTCCTACCTATTGCACAAATCCTCTTAATACCACTCCTGAAAAGTGTTCACCCAGACCTATTTGAACATTTCCATTAATGGAGAATTCATTCCCTCTTAAAGCAGCCCAATCTATTATTAGATAAACTTGATTGTTAGAAAGCTCTCCCTGGTGTGGAGTTGAAACCTCCCTCCCAGGTCACTTACCTTGGCATTGTCCTGAATGTCTTTCCTCCTTGCCCAGAAAGCTACCATCACATACACCACACAGAGGCAGCCCACAGTGGTCACAACCACAGGATTATCCACAAAGGTGCCAAAGAGCTCAGCCGTTTGGCTCACGTCAACAATGTTAGGCATCACAAAGAAGGTGCTTCCAAAGAAGGTGAGATGGTTGCAGAGGCAGTGGGTGCTGTAAAGGGTAGTCTGGGAACCCACCTAAAAGCAACCCCCCCAAAGCACTTCATTAATGGGATGAGATCACAAATTTAAAGCTATAAGGTACCTCAGAGGTCAATTAGTTCATTTTCCTCATTTTGCAGAGGGGCCTCAGACACTATTTCCAACATTTTTGGTTTGGGGATCTCATTTCTGAGCTGAATGACATGGGTTCAATTTGACTTTGATGGAGAAAGGAAAATCTATTAATGCTGTAGTGAGATGGTCAGGGGTCAATTTGTCCATGTGTCTGAGGGATGTTTCTTTTCTGACAGAATGTTAACTACCCAGGATGGGATCAGGGGTCTCTTGCTAGAGTGGTGCTGGGCATAGGTAGAAGAGCTTTTTAAACCTTAAGATAGATCCCAAGGGAATTGGGGCATTTTGCTTTTATAGGACCTGCATTCTCAAGATTGGTGAGAATATTTTCCACTCAGCTACCTTTCAGTATTCTGGATATGGGGGATCACAGGGACATATATCTAGAAATAGAAGGGACCACAGAGTTTCATCTAGCCTAACTCCCTCATTTTACAAGTGAGGAAACTGAGGCCCAGAGTGGTGAAAAGACTTTCCTAAAGATCACACAGGTAGTAAAATAGTAAAATCTTAAGGGATGTCAGATTGCTTGGTATGTGGTGAGATGAAGGCTTCAATTTGGGGAAAATTCTGCAGGCCATACATTCAGTCATTCTACCCAGGGAAAGACCTACTCTCAGCCTCTCCACAAGCCCCCTCTAATCAGGTTATAGTCTCTGAGATTGGAGCAGAGACCCTAGCACTGGGTTGGTAAATGTGCAGAAGAAAATTTGGACAGGTCGTGAGCTTCAGCCTATTGCTAGTATAGGTTTTTGTCCCTGCCCCTGTTCCTGACCCCCAGTCAGTTGCTGCCTCCTTCATCTTCCTATGGGATTTAGATGGTCTAGAAGTTATCAGCTAAATGATGGGGAAACAGGTTCAGTTCTCTAGGGGATGGGTTGCTCCACAGCAATTGTACCCTAGTGGGCCATCAGTAATGTTGGCTACCCATCCAACCTATCTTGAAACCTATCTTACTTAGCCTATGATGTATACAAGGCAGGCTTTCACATCAAAGCCAACTATGGTACAATGAAAGTCTATGAAGCCTTGATTCACTAACTCCCAGTGAGTTAGACATCATAAGGGTTTGAAGAAACCAAGTGACAATCTGGGCATACCTTTTTCCCACTTCGCTCACCTGGCACCCGTCGCCTCTCCAGTCCTCCTGGAGCTCATCCCAGAATACACACTGGGAAATGAAGCATGTGACACTAACAGTGACATCGCGATGGGCTGTTGGATCCAGTTCAGGTACAGGAATCACTTTCACGTAATAGGTTCCTTCTCCAAAAGGCAGCTCTTCAGCACTTAGGATCCAGGTGGCCAGCTTACCTGAAGGGGACCATTTCAGTGGAGGGTCAGCCTGGTGAGAATTTCTAAGAGTAGGCTTTATACAAGAAAGGATGCTTGTTTGTATAGAAAAAGGTACTGGAAGTGATACAAGACATAAAATCCCAAATCAAGGTCTAAACCTAGAAAAGGGAGAAGTAGTCACCTGAAACTCTATAAGGCACATCCTCTATCTCCCTGCCCCTACAAAAAGCTTTGATTAGACATAAGTGGGAATATGCCCAAGAGCTCAAACCCTAGCATGCAGTGATACTCAGATTTTTGTGCTTAGAAGTAGGCAGGGAGCATTCATCTCCATGTAGAGGGAGACAGACTCCCTGATCACAGGGGTGAGGGGAATGGGAAGGAGGATGTTCATTTCCCTACTTAGTCTAGCAGGGCTCCCACCACCCTGACCCTCTACAACTGAAAAAGTCAATTTAGCTTTTTCTTGCACTACCACAGGGATTGAGGGCTCTATTTTTCTACTTTGTCCCAGGAAATTTCCTTTGCTTCACTAATCCCTTAAGTCTGTACCCAGGAGAAGGGGAAGGTCTACTGGACAATTCCTTGGAGGCTTCTTGGCCATCAGAGCAAAAGACTTGTACATGAAGTCCATACCGACAGGAAAGAGGAGACAAAGAGTGTGTTGTGTAGACTCCTGAATAGATATGCCCTACAGCCTGATCTCACCACCACCACCACCAACTTGGACATATTGAATCTGAGGTGATAGGAGGAATTTCAGGTAGACGTGACCCGCAAGGAGATGGAAATTGGGGTCTAGAGTTTCTCATGAATGGATATACAGATTAGAGGTGGTACTAGTTGAAATTGTTGGAGTAGGTTGGAAAGCTAAGGGAAAAGAGTATTGAGAGAGAGAGTGGAACAGAGAAAAGAGCCATGGACAACTAGATTTGTAGGACAGGAGAAGAATGTGTTGCCAGCAAATTCAATTCAATTCTATTCAATAAACATTTATTAAGCGCCTACTATGTGCCAGGTACTATGCTAAGTACTGATATTTTAGTTGGGACTTAAAGGAAACCAGGGAAGTCAGTAGTTGGAGCAGTGGAAGAAGAGCATTCCAGGTATGGGAGATAGCCAAAGAAAATGCTGAGGATGGAGTGTCTTGTTTATGGAACAGCCAGAAGGCCAGTGTCACTGGATTGAAGAAGGTATGTTGGGGCAGCAAGGTATAATAAGACTGGAAAGGTAGGAGTGGGCTGGGTTATAAAGAGCTTTGAATGCCAACAGGGCATTTTGTATTTGCTCCTTGGGGCAATAGGCAGTCACTGGAGTTTATTGAGTAGAGGGATGACATGTTCAAACCAAAATTTTAGGAAAATCACTTTAGCGGCTGAATGGAGAATAGAATGGAGTAGGGAGACAAAAGAGGCAGGCAGACTCACCAGCAAGCTATTGTAGTAATTGAGGCATGAGGTGATGAGGGCCTGCACTAGAGTGGTGGTGGTGTCAGAGGAGAGAAAGAGGCATATTTATGAGATGCTGCAAAAGTGAAATCAACAGGCCTTGGCAACAGCTTAGGTATGGCAGGGTAAGAGTTAGTGAGCAATCTAAGGAAACTTCTAGGTTGCGAGCCTGAGGGACTGGGAAGATGGTGTTGCCCTCTCCAGTAGTAGGTAAGGTAGAAGGGGTGGGGGAAGATTTAGGGGGAAAGATAATGACTTCTGTTTTAGACATATTGTGTGTAAGTTGTCTACTGGATATTCATTCAGTTTGAGATGTCTGAAAGGCAGTTGGAGATATGAGATTGGAGGTCAGTAGAGAGGATGAGCAGGAAAGGTAGATTTGAGAATCATCAGTATAAAGATGGTAATTAAATCCATGGGAACTGATGAGATCACCAAAAGAAGAAGTATAGAGGGAAGAGAAAAGAGGACCCAAAACAGAACCCCAAGGGGCACCTACAGTTAGAGGATGTGATCTGGAGGAGAATCCAGCAAAGGAGACAGAGAAGGAGTGATCAGATAGGTAGGAGAAGAACCAAGAGAGTAGTGTCCTGAAAACTAAAGAGAAGAGAGTATCAAGGAGAAGAGAGTGATCAACAGTCAAAGGATGCAGAGAGGTCAAGGAGAATGAGGATTGAGAAAAGAACATTGGATTTGGCAATCAGGAGATCATTAGGAGCTTTGGAGAGAGCAGTTTTGGTGGAATGATAAGGTCAGAAACTGATTATAGGGGTTAAGAAGAGAATGTGAGGAGAAAAGGTGGAGGTACATATTATTTACGGACTTTCTGAGGAGTTTAGCTACAAAGGGCAGAAGAGATATGGAATGATAATTATCAGGATTGGAAATCAAGTGAGGGTTTTTTCAGGATAGGGGAGATATGGATATGTTTGTAGGCAGTAGGAAATGAGCCAGTAGATAGGAAGAGATTGAAAATAAGTGAAAGAATGGGGATGACAGAGGGGGAAATCTGTCCGAGGAGACAGATGGAATAGGATCACTTGAACAAGTAGAGGGGTTAGCCTTGGTAAGGAGTAAGGCCACTGCATCATCTGAGATAAGGGTGAAGAAAGAGAAAATGGCAGAAGGCACCTGAGTGACAGGAGATGAAGAAGAGGGGATAAGAGGGAGCTCACAGAGGATGGCCTCAATTTTTTTCTGTGAAATATGAGGCAAGGTTCTCAGGTGAGAGAGTAGGGGGAGGGGGAGCCATCAGAGGTTTAAGGAGGAATTGAAAAGGTTTGGAAGAACCACTGTGGAAACTGGGGCAGTGAGTTCATAAGGTAGTAAGATTGCCTAACAGCAGTGAGTGCCCAGTTGAGGTTATGTTACAGAAGTCAGAACAGGTGCATGATTTTCTCTACCTTCATTCAGCAGCACGTGTGTAGGCACAAAGGTGACAAAAGGTGGTAATGATCCCAGGTTGAGACTGGGATCACTCAGCAAAATGATAAGGGACTAGGGATTCAAGAGTGCAGGACAGAAGACTGAGAAGGAATAGCGAGAGAGGTAGGATGAGAACCATGAGAGCACAATATCATAGAAGCCAAGAATCAAGAAAGAATCATGAAGGAAAGGTGTTGTCTATGCACTCACTCAGTATAGGATACAAAGCTGGACACATGGTAGATGGTCAATGAGGCAGAGGCAATACTGTCTACAAAGACAATGACATGGTGGCTATTAAAATGCTATGTAAATGTAAATACTAGTAAAATGCTATGTGCCTAGGAGCAGCTGGGATTCAATTCCACACATATATTGGTGTGATGATTGATCTAAATTCTAGCTCTGCTCACAGGGGGTGAATTGGTAACGCTGTCCCCTCTGGGTAGCAAATAGCTTCAAGTACATTCCCCTGATTTCTATTTAAAGCTGTTGTCTAGCTGGTTTAGGATGGATAAGGTTTTTTTTTTTAAAGTTGCCCAGTAGCATAGAATGAGGCCTATAGCCACCATCAACATATGATTATGTTACACTAAAATTCTAGTAGGGGAATACGTACCTGTAAGATCAGTCTTTGGATGAAGGTGAGTTTTGACATCATAGTTGGTCTCATTTGGGTGGTAGCCATAGCCCAGGTACAGAGTGAGTGGGAGATCAAAGTCCCACTCAAGGTGGATCACCAGAGAAGCATTTCCAGAGGTCATGTTCACTTGCAAAGTGGCAGAAGTTGTCAGATTCAGCACAGTCTGTGTGTCCTTTAACTTTGTAAATCGAGGCAACACTATCTACAAAGACAATGGCATGATGGCTACTAAAATGTTAAGTAGTTCCTAGAAACCTAAGAGCAACTGTAGTTCAGTTCAGCATATATATTGAGTATCTATTGTATATCAGGTCCAAATAATGCTTGTAGTAGGTCCTGTACTCTGTTCTAGGGATATAAACAGGGGCAGGCATGAGAAAGCTCAAAAGCTCCAGAGCCCATTGTTAAATTTTCAGTGTGAGCATTTACACTTCAGAAACAGGCAAATGCTACAAACCAGGGCTTGATTTATTGTTTTGTTGATTGTCTAGACATAAGAAGACAATAGAGAAGAAGGTTAATAATGTAGACTAAACTTAAAAGTGTGTTTGTACGTGCTTTCTTTTTTTTAAAGAGCTGCTTGTTAAACATATACAGCACACTGCTATATACAAAGATTAAAATGATGTAGAGCTTGTCCTCAAGGAACTTCTTCTAGGGGTAGGTAGGAGACATGTATACAGACGGCTAATAATTTAAGTTAGAAAAGGATTAAGGACATAGGAAAGGTCGATTAGAGTGGCTTGAGAGGGTCTCCAGCTGGGAGGGAAGGTCAGGGAAGGCATCATGGAGAAAGAGCTGGGCCACGAAGTGAAAGAATCTTGCAAATGGGCCACAGGGAGTCTGATCCAGACATGGGGGCAACATGAAGAAATAAATGCATGAAGACAGGAGGGGACAAGAAGATAAAGTCAAGGAACATTTAGTAGTCCAGCCTATGTGGAACACGCAGTTTATGAAATCAGTCTAGAAAGACAGCTTAGAGAATGTCAGGTTAAGGAGTTTATATTTTAGTCTGTAAGCAATAGGGAGCCACTGAAGTTTGTTGAATATGGGAGTGACTTGATTAGAGCTATGCATCAGGAAGATCATCTATAAGGTGCCATATGTCTCTCAAGTCCTATGGTCCCAGGATCCTAAGATTACTCCATCAGCTATGTGAAGGATGACTTGGAGAAGGGTTGTTGTTGTGTTTGTCCTTCATTCTCAAAGAGGACCATGACATCACGGAGATGATGATGGAAGGAAAGGGTAGATTTTGAGGAGGAAATGATGAGTTTAGTTTTGAACATGGCAGGACATTTAGGTGGGAATATCCAGATGCCAGTTAAAAATGTTACTGTTTTTGCTTTTCTTTGTGTCCCCAGCACTTAGCATAGTGCCTGACACATAATACTTGTTAAATAATGATTAATAAATTCTCAACAAATTAGTTGATTTGACTTTAAGTTCCCTTCCTTCTCTAAATCCTATGATCAACATAGCCCATTGTGTCCATTTCTATCTTCATGTGATTCTCCAGAGAAACGGTTACTGAAGGTCCTGTTCATTTCTCAACCCCTTTTCTAAAGTAAACTTGTATTCTAGGCTGACACTGTCAAAACATGAGAGAATGACCCATTATCAGAGCATTGGTCAATCAATCATGTGTTTTCTGAGTCTAGAGTATTCTTACCACAACACATTTGGAATACCAGTCAGTAAACATGTATTAAGCACCTACTGTATGTCAGGTACTTTGCTAAGTAATAGAGAAGAAAGAGAAACAAAGAAGGATGGAAGGAAGAAAAAGAGGCAGTCTCTGCCCCCAAGGAGCTCACAATATAAAGAGGGAACACAACACCTAAAACATATTGAAAGGGAGAGGGGGAACATAGCAGGCAGGGATATGATAGGTCTAGAGGAGTACAGTCAGGTGGGAAATGCAGAGATGACTGTCCCTGATATTGTCCTTAAATGAAAGATCTGGGAGGAATACTCCACTGTGTACCCTCTACTTGCTCCAATCGAAGGCAGAGAGGACACCCAGGGGCAGGAGATACTAAGTAGGTATGAGTTTCAGAGTTTATGGGGTCTTGCAAGATGATGAGAATGTCACCAAAGTTGGATGGGACCCTAGAAATAATTTAGTTCAATCCCCTTCTGTTATAGAGGAGAAAATGGAGGCCCTTCAAGGTTATGTGGCTTGCTCAAGGTTACATAAGAATTAAATAGAAGATCTGGGATTCAAACCCATGTCTTCTGATTCTAAATCTAGCCGTCTTTACATTGTACCATGCTTCAGTCTTCTTAAGGAAAGAGACCAATTTACTTACTCCCAGACATTCCAAGGCCTATAGCTGTTGAGTGGCCTTTGTTGAAAATTGGTCACTTTGCCAAGGAAGAGGGGCCCAGTCATTTCTACTATTGTTTTTTTTTTACTATCATAAAAGGGGCTTCCCCAACCCCCCAACCCATTCTCCCAGACTAATATTATTTAAACACACTACTGTCATCCTCTCAATACTGCTCATGTGATGAAGTTCTTAACCTTTTTTTTGGTCATAGATTCCTTTGAAAGTCTGGTGAAGCCAATGGACCCCTTCTCAGAACAATGCTTTTAAATGCATAAGATAAAATATAAAAGATTATCAAAGAAACCAAAGGTTAGTGAAAATAATTTTTTTCCCCATCTAAGTTCATCCACCCCCTGAAATCTTCCACAGACCTGAGGTTAAGAACCTTGCTTAAGTGGCTCCCAGTTTACAACTGGTAGGAGTCTAAACTCTACTTGGCTTTTTCAGGTCCTCTGGGATTTGGCCCCACCCAGATTTCTTCTAGCTTTAAGTTCTCTAACTCTGTGAAGTCTATTGACTGACCAAAAGATAGTATAATGTATTCCACACCTTGAACTGGAAGACCTGAGTTTAAATCTTGTCACAGACTTTTTTTTCCCCCCTAGGCAACTGGGGTTAAGTGACTTGCCCAGGGTCACACAGCTAATAAGTGTCAAGTATCTGGTCTGAGGCTGGATTTGAACTCAGGTCCTTCTGACTCCAGGGCCAGCATCCTATCCATTGTACCACCTAGGTGCTCCTTGTCACAGACATTTTACTAATTGTGAGATCATGGGCAAGTCTCTTCTGAGTCTCAGTTTCTTCATCTATGAAATATAGATGATAATACCCATAGTATCTGCTTTCTAGGGTTATTGTGGGGCTCAAATGTACCTTTGTAAACCTCCAAGCACCATTCTTATTACAAAACCCAGGGTTCAGAAAAGAATCTTGTGATCTCCTTGAGAGCAGGGACTGTCTTTTGACTTTCTTTGTAGCCTCAGTATTCAGTACTTGACACATAATAGAAGCTCAATAAATACTAACAAGTCAAACTGTCAGGTCTGGTCTCTGCCTGTTGGGTTACCTTCATTTGCTAGGGAAACACTCTGAAGAAGTCTAAAAAGCCTTTCACGAGGGGCAGGACAGTGTATTCTCACCATCTTTAATGCCTCTTTGACATCTCTGCCTCTCAGGAGGCGAAGACCTTAACCTTTTTCCAGGGCTTTTTTTTTTTTTTTGCATAATTCTGACCTTGAGTGAGAAACCAGACTAATGGATCTCATTCTTGGAGCTCCTGATTGTCAAGTCAGAGAGCATGCTCAAAGTAAAACCAAATACCTACCTCAATATTGTCTTTCAGATCTCTCACTGGGATGAGCTGACCCCCAGGACTGGTCAGATGAAGGCCTCCAACAGTCCCTTGAACATCAAAGTTGCCACTTGCAGGGAAGGGATTCTCAAGAAAACTCACCATCTAGAACCAAAAGTAAGGAATGTTTGTCCTAGGCTGAGGGAGGAGCCAGTGTAACAGACTTTAGCTCCATCCCATGATAGATGGGACATGGAGCCAGCTGTTGCTTTAATTGAAGAGTGAGTATAGTTTGGGGTTCCATTGGTAATGTTTTTGTGCTCTGTCTTTGGCATGCTGAGTTACCAACATTTGGGACTTCAATGGGTAATGGAACTGGGGATGTTTATCTTAGAGAAGAAAAGGCTAGGAGCTGGGTATGTGATAACTGTCTTCAAATAGTTGAAAGGCTGGGATGTGAAAGAAGCATTCAAATTGTCCTGTTTGGCCCTAGAAGGTAGAACTAAGAACAATGAGATAGAAACTGCAGAGATAAACTTAGGTTTGAGGTCAGAAAAAACTTCCTAACAATTAGAGCTGTTCAGAAGTGGAATGGGCTGACTTGGCAGATAGTGGATTCCCCTTTCATTGGAAGTCTTCAAGCAAAGAATAGATGATCACTTGTTGGACATATTGGAGTGAGAATTCTTTTTCAATTATGGGTTTAACTAGATAGTCAATGAGGTCTCTTCCAATTCTAAAATTCTGTGATGGTAGCAGGTACCACCACAAACAGAAGGTTTTTGCTTGGTCCAATTAGGTAAGGAGGGACCCAGCCATTGAAGCCATCTCAGTTTGCCACTCATTCTTAACACTTATCCTTCTTTCCAAACATGCTGAGGTGTCACAAGGAAAAGAGTAGCATAGGCTACTTGAAACTGCATGGACCATCACAGGCTGGGCTGTATGAAAATCCTTTTCCTCCCATCCCTTCTCCTTTTTTTCTTTTCCAACTTCACAACAGTGAGTTCTTTGAGCAAGGTTGGCATGGGGTCCTGGGCCATCCAAGAAGCTTATTAGATTGTAAGGAGTCATTGTTCAACTAGTAAGATGGAAAGTATCTAGGTAGCCCACCTCCTAGTCTACTCAGACACATGTTCAAATTTCCAAATGGCAGCCAGACCTCCAGTGAGAACATGGACACAACATTCTCCTAAACAGGTAGTATAGAATGGAGAAGCTGAAAAATCAGGCAAAGATTTTCTGAAGTTCTTGCCCACTTCTGGATGTACCAAAGTGCAAAGCCAACTTAGCCTAGCATGAGAGGCTGGCAGCTGGGAGAAGGGGCAGAGAACAGGGCCTTAGCCAAGACAAGACCTTTCATTTATACTCAATGTAAGTACCTGTATAGTTGTTTATATTTTACCTTCCCATTAGAATGGCAGCTCTTAAAGGGTCAAGGATTGTGTTTTTGCCTTTCTTTGAATCCCCAGTGCTCAGCACAGGCCTGGCACATAGTAAGTATTTCATAAATACTTATTGACTAACAAAACAAAAGAATCAGAAGCAAACACCCAATATTAAAAAGAAGAGAATACACACAAGGCTGCATCCCAAAATAGAAAGAGCCATGAAGCTTAAGGATTAGGTAATCTTGGTTCTTTACCTAACTACTAACTTTATGATCTTGAGCAAACCCCCTCTCTGGAATTTAGTTTCTTCATCTGTAAAATGGGGGTAACAATACTTGTACTAGTTATCTCTCGTTGAGCAATTATGAGGAATGAGTTTTGTTAGGACCAGAAATAATTATCAGTAGGTGTTACTGGTGAGATGGAGAGTGGGTGGATAGGAAAATAGGGGCTGGGTGAGTGGACCTGGGGAGGTAAGAGTAATGAGAGGATAGATGGTAGGAGGCAGATGATGAAAGAGATGAATGGTAGAATCAGCAAAAGGCTGTTGCCAGGACAGATCTCTCACTGATTAAGACTTTCCTGGGCTCCTCTGACAATGTAAACCAGGTCAATGAATCCCTGGTGGGGAAGCGGGTGGACCATGGGTGGGGTGAGCATGAATGACTTGGCCCAGATTAGAAGACTTCCAATTCAGAATGGATGCATGCAGGTTAGATACTGGGGTAAGGGAGGGGACAGGTATTGTAATCCCCTCTCTCCTATCCACAGGTAGTCAGATAGTGAATGATAATTTTATAAGGTGGGCAGCTATGAGCCACTGCTTCCCAGCTCTCCACTCCATTCCAGCTTTCCCCTAGCCCTCCTACCTTCCAAGTTCAAATGGTTTATAGCCATGTCTGTACATCATAATCACACTTTGAGGAATCATTGGAATTCAGTTAGAAGGGAGCAGAGGTCAGCTAGTCTAACCAATACCTCAACAGAACTTTCCTCTAGAATATGGTTATTCAGTCTCTATTTGGAGGCCTCCAATGAAGGGGAACCCACTGCTGCTTTAAGAGGCTGGCCAATTACAAACAGCTGTCACTAATAAGGTGGGCCTTGGTCTCTCAGGCAGGACTGAATGAGACCTTGGTGATTCCAGGCCAACAATCTCAGTCCTCAGGAAGAAATCCCCTTTGGAATCCAAGGATTCATAGATTATTAGAGCCAGAAGGAGTCTTAGAGATCATTTTAGTCCAAATCCTCTATTTTACAGATGAAAACACTGAGGCCCAGAGAGAGAAAATTGCTTTCCTGAGGACATATAGAGTTGGTGGCAGAGACAGGACTTAAACCCAAACCTAGCTCCTAGTCTATAGTTCTTACCTCATACCATGACCACACTGCCTCCCAGGCAATCTGGGCCGGGCTAGGCCGGGTGGATGTCTTGGGTCAGGGCTGTGGGATTGGAACAGAACTATTGGGAAGGAGGGGGGAGGGAGAGAGCAAGAAAGAAGGCCCAGTGAGAAGTAGGAGGCCACAATAAGGAAAGGAATGGGGTGTGTAGCACCCACAATACTGGCTCTCAACACAGCCACCTGTGAGTCAAGTGTGTGAGGAAGAAACCCAGGGACAGAGCAATGGGGAGTGAGATAAAAAGCAGTCCTCTTTGTTAAACAAATATCAATCTTGAAACCTTGGGGCATCCCAGTGGCTACTTTCCTATTATCAACCTCCCTGGGCCTTCAAGCCAAAGAAAGGATTGAATCACACAATCTCAGAGTTGAAAAGTATTTCAGAAGCTTTCTAGTCCAGCCTTCATCATTACAACTTACCTGGCAAGGAGTCAATCAGCCCCTGCTTGAAGACCTCTGGTGAGGGGGAGGCAGCCCAATTCATTTTATGGGTAGCTATAACTGCTAGGAAGTTTTTCCTTTATCTAGCCTAATTTTGCCTAATTGCAACTTCCTAGTTCTGCTTTCCAGAGCCAAGTAGAGTTAATGCATTACTTCTTCTTTCATTCCAGCTTGATTTCTTCCAGTAATTTTTTTTTAAAAATTTGAGTTCTTGTGATTTTCTTACAAGGACCAATTCTAGTTTATCTTTCTAAAGGAACGAATGAATGAATAAATAAATAATAGTGACTTTAGATCTAAAGTTAGAAGGGGTCTTCCTTGGAGGTTATCTATTCCAGCCTTTCATTTTATAGACAAGGAAACTGAATTCCAGAAAGGTTAAGTTAATTGCCCACAGTCAATGCAGGTAGTAAGTAGCAGAAGCAGGACTCAATAATCACAGTTGACATTTCTCTAGTGCTTTAAGGGTTGCAAAATATTTTACATATAGTATCTGACTTTATCCTCACACAATCCAGTGAGGTAGGTAATGCAAAGATTATTTCCTCCATTCTACCAATGAACAAACTGAAGCTTGGAGAAGAGATTCTTCCCAGCATCTCTCTAACATGGATACCTGGAAAACCAATTCTCACTAGTCATTTGCATGTAGGGTAACAAATGAATGGAAATATGGAAGGAATTTGAGGTGTTGGAATCTTCAAGGCTGGGGTGTGAACACCCACCCTTATGTCCACAGGTTCATCATCATCCCCCAAGGAGTTGAAAGAGGCAATGCTGGGCAGAGTGAAGACAGCAGAATTACTCATGTTGAGATGAAATGAAGCACCATCCAGACCTTGTGGCTGCACCCTGACCTCAATGAAAGGCAAACAATCCCCACAGGGAGAGAGAAGAGGAAAACCAACATTAGATGAATATACATCCCCAAGTCCTTTCACTACAAAACCAACACCCTTTCCACTATACTATATGACCTCCCAATAGGCTTTTGGACAGTGAAAGGCTCTCAGAAAGGGACCAAGACCTTTCCTGAGGATGCTGTGAGCTTCTATTACCTGTTGATATACATGGAGATGGTGGGTGCACTCAGCATAGTGGGATGGTCTCTAGGAGGCCTTCCCAGTAAGAGGGCACTCTGTAGATTCTCCAGGGCACTGAGCAGCTGCACAACCACCTGCCAAAGAGAGGGGGAACATGGCTCAGTCCATCCGTCCTTCCTAGGCTCAAATTTCTCTCCCACAAGACTGTGCTTTTAATGACGTAGTACAGAAATGCAGAGTAGTCCACAGCGGCCATTCTCCCCTCTGGTCTGGGCTAGAGTTGGCCAAGTGTGACTCCCACAAGGGTGAAAGCAAGGATGGTTTATGGATACTTTGGCAAGGGGGAGCAGTAAGAAATTTCCATCGTCCCCCACCGTTCCCTGTTGATAAAAGTTTTATCTACTGCCATCTCATCCTGCTCCCCCCGAAGCTGGTGCCTCCCCTCTATTTATTATCTCCAATTCATCCTGTATGTAGCTTGTTTGTATATAGTTGATTTCTTGTTATCTCCCCCTTTAGACTGTGATTTTCTTGAAAGGAGGGGCTTTTTGACTTTCTCTGTATCCCCCACACTTAGCACAGTGCCTCGCCTATGACTGACTGATGCCACCATAGAACTAGTGTTGAGCTCTGAGCACTGTGGTTCCCAGGTTGCCCCATCCCATGAAACCCTCCCACAAATCCCATGAGGTCTCTATGAAAGGCACTGCCTTTCACCACTCCCTTACGGTGACAATGACCTGATTGGTACCAGAGCCCAGTGGCTCTTTATGCTCCTGACTCCTCGATGCTTCAAGCACATTTCCCACTGCATGAAACAGGTGCATAGCCGTCATCTGGTGCTTCTGTCTGACAGTGTCATCCTCAGGGCTAGAGATCCCCGTTGCCAGAGACTTGCTGACATTACGAAGCATGTGGCTGGCCACCAGCTTGTCCCCCAAAAAGGAATGGGAAAGTTAGTTGAGGACAGAACTAAAAGCAGCTTTCTGACCCCAAGGCCATTCTGCACAAGGATACACCCTTCCCGTGCTAAGCCACTGGTCCCTTGAGTGTCCAAATGAGGAAATTCTGTAGGACCTGACTAGGATTTTGATTGACTTGCCTTGTATTAGAATTAGTTGTGTCCATGCCTTATCTCCCCAACTGGACTGTGAACTCCATGAGGACAGGAATCACACTCCCCCTCCCATCAAGAACCAGCTCAGAAGCCATCTCCACTATCAAGCTTTCCCTGATTACCACAATCAAAAGGGCTCTCTCTTCTCAAATTCTTCTAGAGCATTTTGTCTGAATCTGTCCTTTTCCCCTCTTATATTTTATCTCATCATACTCCCTGTCATGTTTCCTCCTTCCAGCAGTCAATCCCCTCTCCCCTATCCATGAGATTGTCAGCTGTTTGAGGGAAGGATTGTGTTTGACTTCATTATTGTATTTACAACTTCAGAGCTTCAGAGTGAATAAAAGGCTCCCTTGGAGTAAGGAAGACTAGGGTTCAAACCCTGCCTCTGACACATACTAGCTAGGTAACCATGGGCAAATCATTTAGCACTCAATGTCCCAAGCTGTTCTCAAAGACTGAGTTACAGATGATTTGGTTATTTGCATCAATGGAAGGACTTTCCACATCAGGTGTACCCTATGCCAAGGAAATCATAAGTCCAGGGCCTCACTCCTCCCAAATATCCCCAGCTACAAACACAAATTAACACACGTAGTAAACACTGCATAAATGTTTGTTGGACTGACTTTATTTTTGTATCCCCCATAGTGCCCAATACAAGGTCTTGCTCAGTAAACATTTGCTCTTTAAACATTGCTGCTGTTAAACATTGCTGAATAAAGGCCGGACTATGGTGGCTAGATTGTTTGAAGGTCAGACCCTCCATACCCTACATCCATGACTATAAACCAAATAAAGACTGACACTCTTGTGCCTCCCCCCTCCACAAGTTTTCCTCATCTCTTTCTCTAATCCTAACCTAGTCCATCCTTAAAGGAGAGACTACAGGTCTATGCGAGAGCATGTGAAAGCATGGCACCTACAAGGAGCAAACGTGGGAGGAGAAGGGAGCCTCCACTCAAGCATAGGTGGTTGGCACTAATTAAGGTCCTCCCCGTGAGCCTGGCAGGTTGTGCTTCCTGAGGAGGTAAAGCAGAGCCAAGAAGCTCAGGCATATTTTTTCACACACAGTAGTTTCAATGGCTCCTTATACACCCTCAAAGTGTGTGTGTGTATGCATGTATATGTTACATACTACCTATCTGACCCTGGGCAAGTCATTCTCTCTGAGCCTCAATTTCTCCATCTATAAAATGATGGGGTTGGACTACATGATCTCTAAAGTACCTTCCAGCTTTCATTCTCTGACCCTGTGATCCTGTCAGTACATATTCTTTAGTGACAGTGTGGCTATATGGAAAGAATACTGAATTTGGAGTCAAAATTCCTGGGTTCAAACTTTAGATCTGATAATCATGAGCTATGTGACAAAAAGTCATTTTGTTTTGCTAAGCTTCAGCTTCTGTCTCTATAAAATGGAGAGGGTGGTTGAAATTATTTCTAAAGTCCCTTCCAGATAGAAATCCTGTGTCCCTTTCTGAATATTGCCCTCTAGATCCCATTGCTAAGGTCAGCTGCTTGGAAAGAGTTTTTGGTTTGAGATCAGAAGATCTGGTTCTTTCACTTACTGCCTGTATGGCTTTGAGAAAACCACTATTCACCTTTTTGTGCCTTGGTTTCCTCATCTGTAAAAGGAAGGATTGGACAAAATGATTTCTAAAGTTCCTCTCAGCTCTATGACCATTTAGGTACTTTCTGACTCTGAGGTACTGTGAATCTATGTTTGTGGCCCTGGGATGTAGGGAAGGCTATGTAGTAACCAGCAGCTCAGCCTCACAATATTACCTAATCTCAACAAGGACCTTGTTGAGGTCCAAACCAGGCTAAAGAGTCTGATTTAATTTAACCAACATTTATTAATCAGGAAGGGAATAAACTTTTATATGGCACCTACCACGTGCCAGGTACTGTGCTAAGCACTTTACAAATATTACCTCATTTGATACTTGAGGCACCCTCATTTTACAGTTGAGGAAACTAGGATCACTCAGCTGGGAAGAATTTGAGGCCATATTTAAACTCAGGTCTTCTTGACTCTGGCCTAGTGCTCTATTCACTGCGTCATCTAGTTGCCTCCATCATTATTATTATCATTATTATTATTAAGTGCTTACTATGTACTAGGTCCTATGCTGAATCTAGGAAGAGACAAAGTTTAGATAAGATATAGTCTTTGCTCTCAAAGAGTTTATCATCTAGTAGAGAGGAAAGGAAAAAAAGGCCCAGAAAATCCAATGTGGGGATGTTTCAGTAAGAAATTAGAGGATGCCTGTATAGCAACAAGGTCTTTGTTGAGATTAAATAGTGTGAATCTGCAGAGAAGTCAGTGTGGTTTTGTGATTTCTTCCAGCACCATTCAGCAGCTACGGGGTAGGAGCAGAGGAGGCAGGCAAGTGAGGTTATTCAGGGCTGAAGTCAAGCAAGGGCAGGAACTACGGCAGATCAAGGGAGCAAGGGAATCAAAGGTGGAAGATGATGATTTGCTAAAATAGTTGACCACAACCTCAAGACTGAGGTGAGACAAAAAAGGTATCAGTGAGTTGACAGCCTGGGAAAACGGAGAGGTATAAAAGGGCTGAAGGTCACAATAATGGTGAAAAACAGCTGTGAGAAGGAGGCATGTAAGGGAATGGGGAAAAGTAGAAGAAAAGGAGATTGTGTCTAGAAAGGGGAATTTCAGCACCCAGGATCATTTCTTCTCTCTGGGTCTCAGTTTCTTCCTCTGTAAAATGAGAGTTTTGGAAAAGCCATAATCAGAGTGAGGTAAATTGAATCTTTGTGCCAAGGTGCCCCTAAATTTAGAGGGTGATAACCATAACCACACACTTTCAGCAGGTAGAAACAATTGTTTAGTATCTTTTCTTCTTTAGTCGTTTTCAGTTGTTTCTGACTCTTCAGACCCCGTTTAGGGTTTTCTTGGTAAAGATCCTGTATTGATTTGCCATTTTCTTCTCCAGCTCATTTTACAGATGAGGAAACTGAAGCAAAGAGGGTTAAATGACTCGCCCAGGGTCACCCAGCTAGTAAGTGTCTGAGGCCAGATTGTAACTCTGGAAAACGAGTCTTCCTGACTACAGGCCTGGCATTCCATCCGCTGCTCTGCCTAGCTTCCCTGCTTAGTACCTAGTTAAGAATAATTAGTTAAAATAGGAGCTACCATAAGCTTCCTCTCCGACTGCTCCCTCTCCCCATTCCCTCATCCTAGGACAGATTCCCCTAAGTGCCTTTACTATATCCTAGGGTCTCTTTCTACTCCCCCCAATCCAATTTTATACTGATTGCCCTGAGCATGAAAAATGCTTGTTATGACTAGCATATGACAGTTTAAATACAGCCTCAGACACTTACTAGCTGTGTGATCACAGTCATTTAACCTCCATCTGCCTCAGTTTCCTAAATTATAAAATGGGAGTAATAACTGCTGGTGATTGTGAGATCTAGACTGGTCTAGATTAGCACTTCTCAACCTCTTTTATCTCAGGATCCTTTTACATTCTTAAAAATTATTGAGGATCCATATCCACCCCTCAAAGAGCTTTCATTTATGTTGGTTATATCTATCAATGTTTACCATATTAGAAATGAAAACATCTTAGTATTATTATGAAAATGATTCTGACCCCAAGGATCCCCTGAAAGGGTCTTGGGGGACCCCCAGGAGTCCCTATACCACATTTTGAGAACTACTAGGCTAGGTGAACTAGGTATCACTCAAAGATCTGACTTATATGAAACTCTTGGATACCCAGCAGCATAAATGGCAAACACTTGAAAACAATGTCTCACTCACTACAAAAGTAAAACCATGAGAAAACTGCATCAAGAAAGTGACATTAACAAGCACTTAACAGGTTTACAAAATACTTTCTGTCTGAGTCCACAGCTTCTCAGGCACTGCTGAGTCAGGAGGGGATCCAGAACATTCAGACACCCCTAATGCCTGAGGACATGGGTTTGGACGTATGCCTTACAACCCTGAGTAGAAGAGAGTGAAAGTTATCATCTTCACTCTACAGACTAGTAAACTGTGGCATAGTGAGGTTAACTTGTCACAGAATCATTTGTAAGCGTAAGACTCAAACTGAGTTCTCCAAGTTTTATGTTCCTTCAGACACATTACACTGTGACAACTCTGTGGCTGCCCTAAAAAGCCTAGAGAACCATAACTGCTCACAAAATCACAAAATCAAAGCTGTGAATCTACTGGCCTTTACTTTTAGACAGAATGGTGATATAAACTTCATTGAAAAAAGCCATAAGATCCACAAGACCACAAAAGAAACTTTAAGAAGCTATGGTATTAAATTCTGACCATGCCAGGATAGTAATTTTAGAGCCGGAAGGGATCTTAGACACCAATGAGTTCAACTCCCTCATTTTATAGATAAGGAAATTGAGGCTGAGAAATGTTACTTCCAGCTTCTAGCCCAAGTAGGCTGAAGGGCTTTGCATGCACAGAGAGTAGAGGACAGGGTGGGAGTTGGGATGCTGCTGACCTGAGCTAAAGGGGAGAGCTCTTCATGGCGGAAGGTGACGTCTCTCAATGCCTCTGCCATCCCTAGAGCCAGCTGCATTTCATCAGCCGGAATAGAAGCCAGGGTCCTCAAGATAAGCTCTCTGACCTTAGGATTGAAAAAGAAAATTACAAATAGTTAATAAATTTTTGCTGGATGGATTAAAAAAGTGATTAAGGTATACTGCACATAGATGCTAATTAATACCAATTAATGTAAAATCACTTGTTAAGCCTGTTTCTGCAAAAGCTTGGGAATCGATGGCCCTTCACCACACCAGAGATCCTCTACTGACCTCCAAGGCTGTCATAAATCTCTTAATTATAATTACTTTCACTGTCTTCACTTAAAAACACATACTTTGCTCTCTAGACATGGCAGTCTTTGGGTAGGGGTGTAGAAATCTAAGATAGTTGTAAAATTGGCATTCACTTTCCAAGACCCAACCTTCAAAGGCATGGGGACAAATGGGAGACCCTCAGAGTCTCAAGGCTTTTTAATATGAGGAGGAGAATTGAGCCTAGAGTGTTTCCAGCATCTCTTCTATACCTAGGGGCAATATGATATAAAATAAAGAATGCCACGCTAAGACCTGAGCTCTATCCTTGGCTCTGCCTCTAACTCAGTGAATAAAAGTCTTTGTCCCCCTGTGGACTTCAGTGTCCTCCCCTGTAAAATGAGCCGGTTGAACCAAATGGGCTTTAATCACCCTTCTAACTCTTTACTTTGCGTTCCAGCCTTCCAGAATAGTTGGGGCGGGCAGCTAGGTGGTACAGTGGATAAAGCACCAGCCCTGGAGTCAAGAGAACCTGAGTTCAAATCCGGCCTCAGACAATTGAAACTTACTAGCCTTAGTAGACAAGTCAACCCCATTGCCTAACAAAAAACAAAACAAACAAACAAAAAGACCAGTGTAGTTGGAGTCCTGGCCTGGCCCGAGACACAGCTAGGATAGGCTGATGTTGGCCAATATAGGCTACAATCCTGCCACCCACATAGCCTGGTCTCTGTTCCTCTGGGAACATAGAACACTGAATGTCAGAGCTCAAAAGGACTTTAGAACATTGAATAACAGAACTGGGGCAGGGAAAGAACAGAAGTTAGAGACCTTTTAGTTCAGACCCTTAAGTTTATACATGAGAAAACTGAAAACTAGAGAGGGGAAGAGATTTGATCGGGGTCATTCAGTGATTTCGTGTCAGAGCTGGACCTTGAATTTGGACCTGCCGATTCCTAACACAGGGCTCTTCCCATGACTCAAATCTGGCCAGTACTCCCTGTTTGTTCCATCCTTTCATCAGTGTGAGAGAACACGGGCATGGCCTAGAGAGGAACTCTTTCCTTTGCATTCTGCTGTGGAGCCCTGAGCTCATCCTGGTAGGTATGGTTGCAGAGTCCCTGCTGCCAGGGTCCACAAGGGGATCCACAGCTTCCCAATTATTGCTGTGTCAGGAGGGAACCTGGGACATTCAGGGACCCCTAATGTCTGAGGACATGGGCTTGGGCATGTATCTTACAACCTTATGTAGAAGAGAGGATCCTAAGGGGGGAAAAATCAAGAAAATAACTGCAAAGTTTAACTTGAAGACAGCAATGATTCATTCAGTGGAAAAAGAACTGGATTTAGAGGCAGAGGAATTACACCTCTGTCACTTCCTATTGGTGGAATCCTGGGCAAGTACTTAATTTCCCCAGGTGTCATTTTCTTCATTTACAAAATGATGGCCTTGAAATAGGCAACCTCTAAGGTCCCTTCCCTCTCTAAGTCTATGATGCTATATTGAAGGGACTAAAAGGATGAGGAAATGTCATGGATGTGAAGGATCACAGGGGCAGGAGACCTGGGTTTCAATTCTTGCTCTGCTTCTCTCTACCTGTGTGACCTTGGACAAATTATACCACCTCCATGGACTTTAGTGTTGTTATCTGTAAAACAGGGAATTAAGTGAATGAATGGATAAGTAAGTGAAAAAGGATCTATTAAATGTCTATTATGTTAGGCATTATACTGGTATCAAATGAGGAATTGGAGGGTTGACTAGATGATCTGCAAGGCCCCTTTCAGCTTTAAGTCCTATGACTTTATCATCAACAACTTCTTCATGGCCATGATGAGACATCTCTAAAGCCTAACCCCTCCCCTACAGGCCAGAGGCTTGCTGATCCAAGGGCTGGTCTTTTCCACAATACAAAAGAGAAAGCATATCAAGAACCTCCTGTGCAGGGCTGGCTCTCAGAGATGGAGGGGAGCCTTCATCCTGGCCCCCGAGATTCAAGATGGAGGACACTGACTTAGACAACTGGATAAGTGCCATGCTGCTGTTCTTTCCTATTGGTACGCTGCTTATCTTCTCAGACAGTGCATGGAGTATTTGGTTTCCCTCGATTGTATCCTCTTGTTCTACCTGAATGGGAGAAATCAAGATTTGGAGAGGCTGAGAAAGTGGCCTGGCCTGCAGCACTACATGGATAGATGCCAGAGCCATAAGTTGTGAGTTCTCTTCTAGAAAACAATGTCAGGCCATAGCAAGTTTAGCATTGGGTGAGTGAAAAAAAAGATAGGAAAAGCACTGAAGAATGCAAGGGCCAAAGAAATTCCATGCTAAGAAATATTGGCATTGGAAAGAATATTTGCAGCAAATATGCGGTTAATATAGCATAAAAAGAACTGACATTTCAAAATCTATAAGAAACTGATACATATAAGGGTGATACATATGCCCCACTGGAGAAATGGTCATATAACAGATACTTAAGGAAGGTAGGAATACAAATTGTTTATAACCACATTAAAATTAACCTCCCTGGGGTTAACGTTCTTATCTCATCATGTATCATCTTGGGGTTTCATTTTCCTCATCTGTAAAATGAGGCTAGTGGATTCAGTAGCTCCTTAGGTCCCTTCCAGTTCAGAATCTATCATCCTATGTCCCAATTCTCTAATAATCAGGCATACAAATGAAAATAATAACTCATATTTATGTATTTCCTTGAGGTTTGCAAAAGTGTTATCTCAACTTATCCATGTAATAACCCTCTGAGGAAGGTATAATTATTAACCTCATTTAAAGATAAGGAAACCAAGAATGAGAGGTTAATGATGCCACTTCCAAAGCCCTATCCACTATATTACACTGCCTATTCCTATCCCAGTTCTGTTATTTATTAGCACTATAACTTAGAGCAAATTACTTGATCTTTCTGGACCTCAGTTTCCTCATAAGTAAAATGATGACATTGGATGTTAACCTATGAAGTCCCTTCCAGCTTTGAAAGGAAAAAAGGGAAGGAATAAGAGAGGATATTACCTACCTTGACTGCTACATGGGTATGGACTGTGTCTCCAGCCTTATTAGCAACAGAAATGAGAATCTTCAGAACAAAGTTATTTTCTTCCTCTCCAAGTGGTAGATAAACTGACGGGAGTTTTGGCTCATGACCACAATAAAGGCATGAATCTAAAAATAGGAAAATGAAGAGTCAAGGAGAAAGAACTTTCTCAGAGTTCTGGAAAGATAATAAGCCCTACAAAAGAAACATTATTGATCACAGAAGCATAAATACCCATAATAAAGACCACATAAACACCAAATTCAATAATAATGCAAGAAACTAAACTAAATTTAAGTATGGGTGGTTTTGTAATTGGTAACTTTTCCCGAATGTAGTCATAATTTTCAGTATCTCCTACCGCAGAGCAAATTTTACCAAAATCTATTAAGACTAAGTAGTGCCAAAATGACTAACGTAGAAATATTTTACATGATTGCACATGTATAACCTATATCAGATTGCTTACCATCACAGAGAGGGGAGGACGGGAGGGAGAGAAGGATAGAATTTGGAACTCAAAACTTAAAAAAACAAAATGAATGTTAAAAATTGTTTGTACATGTAATTGGGAAGAAAATTTAAAAAAAATTAGTTTATTAATTTATTTTGATTGATCAATAATCACTTCCATAAGCTTTTGAGTTTTAAATTTTTCTACCCTTCCCTCCCCTCCTCCCCTCCAAGACGGCATGCAATCTGATATAGGCTATACATATACATTCCTATTAAACACAGTTTCACATTAGTGATGTTGTAAGTAAGAATTAGAACCAATAGGAGGAACCACCAGAAAGAGGAAACAAAACACAATAGAAGACAAAAAACAGCAAATAGTATGCTTCGATCTGCATTCAAACGGCATAGTTCTTTCTTTGGATGTGGATATAAGAAATGATGAGCAGACAGACTTCAGAAAAACCTGGAAAGACTTGTATGGTCTGATGCTGAGTGAAGTGAGCAAAACCAGGAGAATGTTGTACACAGTAACAGCCACATTGTACGATGACTAATATTGATAGACTTAACCCTTCTCAGTAATACAAGGATCTAAGACATCTCCAAAGGCCCCATGATGGAAAATAAAATATTTTTTAAAAAAAACTAAGTGGTATCCATTGGAAAATTTTCTCAGGATCCATTTTATATAGATGTACAGCTGTCATCTTGCAGCTAGACTGTCTGTCCTTTAGCGATGTCATCATAGAAACCTGGAAAACCAGTAGTGTTTCTGCAGACATTACATAGAGTTCCCCAAGTTTCCATGGCTTTTGACTTTAAAGGATTTTTGCCAAGAGGCAGCGACCATGAGAGGAACTTTAAGGATGGTCACTTCAACCATGATTGAATTTAAGCCATAACTTCTTGTGACAGTGTGGAACAATGGAAAGAATATTGGCTTTAGATTCTGACTGCCTGTTGGACAGTCTAGGTCTCCCATTTACTCTCTGTGTAACCTTGGACAGATCATTTAAACTCTTTAGGCTTCAGTTCTTAATCTGTAGATTGAGCAAGTTGGACTCCATGGCCTCTTCTAGCCCTAAAAACATGTTTTTTTCAGCTCAAAATCTATGATACAATGACTATAAAGTTTCCTTTTCTTTAGTGCAAACTATGCCAGGAGCAACCAATTCCATTGTCTCTATCACTCCTACCCACTCACCCAAACCCCACTGTGCAGATTTTTCCCCAGAAGAATCCTGGGTGGGGAAGAAGAGATCATTTGAATAACCCAGCCTAGTTTCCCTTGGGGCAAAATGGGATCATAGGATCATAGAATTAGAATTTGAAGAGATCTTAGGTATTCTAATAGCCAAGAGAGTAAGGCTCTTTCTCTTTTTTTTAAGAGATTGTATGGTATAGTAGAAAGACCATTGATTTTGGAGTCTGAAGACCCAGGTTCAAATCCTGCCTTTCACTTGCTACCTGTATGACCTTGGACAAGTCACTTAACCTCTCTGGGTTTCAGTTTCTCCATCTGTAAAAATGAGGGTGCTGGACTATAAATGTTCCTTCTTGGTCTAGATCCTATGACATGAGTATTGTCATTTTATAACAAGCCTCTATTTCACTGTAACCAAAGAAACAGGGAAGGCTTCTTGTGGATGCTGGTATTTGAGTTAAGATTTAAAGAGGGCCCTTAGTCCTAAGAGGTAAAGGTGGGGAGAGTAATCTCATTGACACGGGTGTTCCATCAGATCACAACCTATCCATGCCTGCCCATTTTGTACTATTGTCCTTTTTAAAAAATATATCATTTTAGGTGAAAGCAGTGACTTACTTGAGCTCTCCCCCAAAGCCCTCCAAATAACTGTAAAAAAAAAATGGCTCTAAACAAATTCTAAAGCAGCAGAACCCACAAAAAGACAGAGTGAAACAAATTTCCAGCCCAAGACAACCTGGATGGTTGATTAGAAAGGTATATCGCGCCAGGCGGGAGAGGAGCACAGTTTGGCGTGGGCACACAGGCTGCAGCAAACCTGGAGCAGGCCTCAGAGGGCTGATTCATGGGCAGCTGTGGCAGTTTCCAGACCTCTCAACCCACTAATGCCAAAGACAACTTGGAAGGTCAGTGGGAAACGTCTGTGATTGCGGTGAGAGAGGAGCTAGGTCTCAGCTGCAAGTCCTGAGCATGGGCCCAGGGCAGTAGCTGCCTCTTGAGCTTCTGGACCACAGACAGGGAGGGAATCAAGTGGCTGATCAGAGGGGGATTGCAGGGATCTCTTTGCCAGTGCTAAGGCAGGAATCTCTTGCTTTGCTCGTGCTTGGATCTGGGTCGCAGTTCTGAGGGGCAGTCCTGGGGTGAGGAGGAGTGCTGGTGTGATGGAGCTTATTGTGGAGGTGGAGAGGAAACACCTTGCCCCTTATTATAGCACCTTAGAAGAACTGAAAATTTTCAGGTCCCTAGAAGTATCTCTGAAAACAGTTGTACAAACCCCTGAAGCTAGGGACAGTACATTCTCCACATTGGAAGCAGACTCTTACTTTAACAAAGAGTTTAAAACTCAAGTAATTGGCTGGGATCATGAGCAAACCTCGCAAAAAGAGTCAGACTATATTATCTTACTTTGGTGACAAAGAAGATCAAAACATACAACCAGAAGAAGACAACAAAGTCAAAGCCCCTTCATCCAAAGCCTCCAAGAAAAATATGAATCAATCCCAGGCCTTGGAAGAGCTCAAAAGGGATTTTGAGAAGCAAGTAAGAGAAGTAGAGGAAAAACTGGGAAGAGAAATGAGAGTGATGCAAGAAAATCATGAAAAACAAGTCAACAGTTTGCTAAAGCAGACCCAAAAAAATACTGAAGAAAATAACACCTTAAAAAATAGCCTAACCCAAATGGCAAAAGAGGTCCAAAAAGTCAATGAGGAGAAGAATGCCCTAAAAAGCAAAATTGGCCAAATGCAAAAGGAAGTCCAAAAGATTACTGAAGAAAATACTTCCTTAAAAATTAGAATAGAGCAATTGGAATCTAGTGACTTTATGAGAAATCAAGACACTGTTAAACAAATCCTAAAGAATGGAAAAATTAGAAAACAATGTGAAATATCTCATTGGAAAAACAACTGACCTGGAAAATAGATCCAGGAGCGAGAATTTAAAAATTATTGGACTATCTGAAAGCCATGATCAAAAAAAGAGCCTAGGCATTATCTTTCAAGAAATGATCAAGGAAAACTGCCCTGATATTTTAGAACCAGAGGGCAAATTAGAAATGGAAAGAATCCACCAATCTCCTCCTGAAAGAGATCCCCAAAGGAAAACTCCTAGGAATATTGTACCCAAATTCCAGAGTTCCCAGGTCATGGAGAAAATATTACAAGCAGCCAGAAAGAAACAATTCAAGTATTGTGGAAACACAATCAGGATAACACAAGATTTAGCAGCTTCTACATTAAGGGACCACAGGGCATGGAATATAATATTCCGGAGGGCAAAGGAGATAGGATTACAACCAAGAATCACCTACCCAGCAAAACTGAGTATAATCCCTCAGGGGACATTCAGTGAAATAGAGGACTTTGAAGCATTCTTGATGAAAAGACCAGAGCTGAATAGAAAATTTGACTTTCAAATACAAGACTCAAGTGGAACATGAAGAGGTAAACAGGAAAGAGAAATCATAAGACACTTATTAAGGTTGAACTGTTTACATTCCTGCATGGAAAGATGATATTTGTAACTCATGAGACCTTTGTCAGTATTAGGGTTGTTGGAGGGGAAAAATTATATGTATGTAGATAGATAGATAGATAGATAGATAGAAAGAGGGCACAGGGTGAGTTGAAGATGAAGGGGTCATATCTAGAGAATAAAATTAAGGGATGAGAGAGGATTATACTAGGAGAAGGAGAAAGGGAGATGAAGAATGGGGTAAATTATCTCACAAAAAGACAGAAAAGAAAAGGCTCTTACAGTAGAGGGGAAACGGGGGAAGGTGAGAGGCAATGAGTGAATCTTATTCTCAGAGGATTTGACTTAAGGAGGTAATAACATACACACTCAATTGGGTATGGAAATCTGTCTTACCCTACAGGAAAATGGGGGGGGGGAAGGGGACAAGAGAATAGGGGGATGATAGAGAGGAGGGCAGATTGGGGGAGGGGATAATCAGAAGCAAATAATTCTGAGGAGGGACAGGGTCAAAAGAAAGAATAGAATAAATGGAGGGCGGGATAGGATTAAAGGAAATAGAGTTAGTTTTTCACAGCATGTCTACTATGGAAGTGTTTTGCATAACTGCACATGTATAACCTATATTGAGTTGCTTGCCTTTTCAATGAGGGTGGATGGGGAGGGAGGAAGGGAGAAAATTTGGAACCCAAAGTTTTAAAAACACATGTTTAAAAAAATGTTTTCACATGCAACTTGGAAATAAGAAATATAGGAAATGGGATACAGAAATCTATCTTGCCCTACAGGAAAATAGAAGGGGAAGGGAATAAGAGAAGGGGGAGAGAGATAGAAGGGAAGGCAGACTAGGGGAAGGGGTATTCAGAATGCATGCCATCTTGGGGTGGAGGAGGGGCAAGATGGGGTGAAAATTTGGAACTCAAAATCTTGTGGAAGTAAATGTTGAAAACTAAAAATAAATAAGTTTATTAATAAAATAAATAAATAAATAATATATCATTTTAACATTTGGACCTTTGGTAGTAGGCACTCCTTATCCCGAAACAGTAATGCAGATCACTACTTGCTTGGAAATTTATAGTCTGAGGATCATACAGCCAAGATATTTCTAAGGACAGACTTGAATTCGGGCCTTTCTGACTCCAAGGCCAGCTCTCTATTTACTGTGCCATGCTGTCCCTCTTCTGTCCATTAACAAGAATTTGTTAAGTATTTACCATGTACCAGGCACTGTATTAGGTACTTAGGATATAAAGACCAAAATGAAACAGTCCTTGCCCTCCAAGAGCTTACATTCTATTGGGGAGGGTGATATGTACATATCTAAGTATAGCCAAAATAAATACAAGAATATAGTATAAATCTAAGCATATACAGAATAAATACAATATGAATATATGGTAGTTTAGAAAGGAATGACACTAGCAACGGGAGGGATGTAGGAGACAGGGCCTGAGCTGAGTCTTGGAGAAAGTAATGGATTCTCTATGAGACAGAGGTGAATGAAAAGGCATGAAGACAGGAGATGGAGTGCTGTTTTGAGAAGGCTGGTTCTGCTTCTGATAGCACAGTCTCTTGCAATAGTCCAGGTTAGACGTGATGAGAGTTAAAACTAAGGTGGTGGCTGTGTAAGTGGGAAGAAAAGGACAGATGCCAGAGATATTGTCATGGCAGAAATGGCAAGATCTGGCAACACTGCGGTGAGGGAGAGGAAGATAGAGGGAAAATATGGGGAGCAAGAGAGAGGAGGAGAGAAGGGTGAGATGGGAAGGAGAGAGAAAGAATAATGTCAAGGTTGAAAACTTTAGAGAGTGAAAGGATGGTGATGCCCTCAACAGAAACAGTGGGTTTAGGAGGAAAATTGAGTTCTGTTTTGGATACATTTGAGTCAGACATCTAGTTTTCAGTTGAGGAAATGGAGGTCCAGAGAAGTGGTGAGGAGTGAAGCTAGGGTTTGAACTAAAGTCCTCTGAGTTCAATTTGGGAAGAGAATGAGGATGTTCCTCCAAACTCCAAATCTTGAGGTGAGAGTGGTACTGGCATTAACAGGAGACACACTGCCTTTGTGCTAAGTATCAGGTCAGCATTACTGTTGAAAGATACATACTTATTTGAAGAGTGAAAGAAGGGACCATTCCCATAGTACCCAGAGGGGCCCATTTGATGTGGAAGAGCAGGTGCTGTGGTATCCAGAAATCTAAAGATTTTAAAGGTGCAGAGGCAACTGACCTCTGAAGGCAGTTTTTGAGCTATTTGGGTGAGGAAGGGGCTCCAGAGTGATAGCTCAATATCGGTTATATAGGCCACCTACAAAGTTGGTCCCCTGGAGAAGATGATTAGCACCATTTGCTAGAAAACAGAAGAAGAGGAAGAGGAGAGGCTGAGGAAGTCAGCAACGAGGCTATGCTATTAGAAGCAGAGCTGAAGAAGATGGTGGTTCTAGAAGGCAGAGGACAGAGTAGGAACTGCTAGCGCCTAATGAGAGTTGCTGAGGAAAGAATGATATAACACAGACAAAACGGTCCTGGAAGGGAGCACAAGCATTGAGGAACAAACCTTGGCCTCATCTATTTTGGGGAGGTCTCTTGACTCTACACGTACTTACATATAAGAGCTTTCGAGTCTAGTCAATCGTCAATAAGCATTAAGTGCATGAGGCACCATGCTAAGCACATCCATTATTTGTAAATAAAACTTTATTAATTTTAGCTTTGTGAACTTTAGTGCTTATAATAGGAATTAGTGGCTATCCTTGGGGGAGTGCCAGATAGTAGTGGTCATAGATACTACTTGACCAATGTTAATGAACTAGAGAATAAGTGACACAATGAATAGGGTACTAAAGACCTGGGTTCAAATCCAACCTCAGACATTTATTTGCTCTGTGATCCTAGACAAGTCACTTAAGTTCTGTTTACCTTAGGTTCCTCAGCTGTAAAATGGAGATTACAATAGTACCTATTTCCCAGGGTTGTTGTGAGGATCAAGTGACATCATATTTATAAAGTGCTTAGCACAGTGCCTGACACATTGAAGGTGCTTGATAAATGCTTATTTCTTTCCTTCCTTCCCCAAATTATAACTAGATCCTTTGTATTAAGAGAGAGCCTCTGGGGGCAGCTTGGTGGTGCAGAACACTTACTAGCTGTGTGACCCTGGGCAAGTCACTTAATTCCATTGCCTAGCCCCTCCAAAAAAAAAATAGAGTAAGAGAGAGAGAGAGAGAGAGAGAGCCTCTGATACAAGGATTAAATTGTCAGTTAGTATCAGACCAATAACTAGTGGTTACACTTTCACTGGTCCCAGATTTCATCAAAATCCATCAATCCCAGCCAAAGTTACCATGAAATGAATAGTCAAGGTAAAACAGAAACCACCTTTGACCTAAGTCCCAATCTCATATTTGTTCTTGTTCATGCACAGTCCCATGGGTGGACATTGTATAGGTGAGTAGATGTGGGCTTGGGAAGCTAAGATCCTTCCCTATCTCTCTTCTGCCGCTCCATTTTCTTTATGCTAGTGGTGGTGAGGGAGCCTATCTTCTGGGAAGGGAAAGCTCAGTAGAAAAGGAGACAAGAAAGAGGCCTTCTAACTTCATAGCATTTAGAACTATTGTTGTCGTTCAGTTGTGTCCAACTCTTCATGACCTCATTTTGGGGTTTTCTTGGCAAGGTTACTAGAGTGGTTTGCCATTTCCTCCTTCAGCTCATTTTACAGATGAGGAAACTGAGATAAACAGGGTTATGTGACTTGCCCAGAGTCACACAGCTAGTACATGTCTGAGGCCAGATTTGAACTTATGAAGATGAGTCTTCCTGATTCTAAGCCCACCTAGCTGCCTAAAAAACTTCATCTAGTTTATCCCTTTCATTTCATATAAACAAAGAATCCAAGAGGCATTGCCCAATATCACACAAGTAGAAGAGAAAGTAGAAAACTGAGATTTCAAGCCAGCTTTTCTGACTCTAAATCCCATGATCATTCTACTCGGCCACATTCCCCCTCACTGGTGGAAGAATACCCTGCTAGTCTTCTTTCCAACGTAAGCTGAAAGATAGGAGCCTAGACTACCACGGGAGACTCTTGACATTGAAAACTTTATTCCCCATGGACAGTTCTATCTGTTCCTAAATTGCACACTAGTTCCTGAAAACACAGAAGGAGTTCTGGACAGTTTCCATTGGACAGCCATCAGAAAAGGGAGGTCCTTAGATCCTACCTGGTTTCAGGCAGAAACAATAGATGAGCAAGCCAGGCTCTGCAGATGTGTTGCAGGAGATCCTAAAGCTTGTCAGAATGTTCCCCCGCTCTGGAATGATAGAACAAGCTGGAACCTTAGGAGGATAAAAGGTGCTGACAATGTAGGTCTGTTCTCCATAGGCCCACTTGGTCATTGCTGAAAATCAAGAGAGGAGACTCTTTAAAACAATCTCCCTGAGATCATGGAAAAAATTACCAGTCAGATCTAGAGATAAGGAAAGAGTTTGTGACCAAATAAGAGAAAGGATCACAGGAAGTAAAATGGAAAATTTTGATTACATGAAATTAAAAAGGGTATGCACAAACAAAACCAATGCAGCCAAAATGAGAAAGAAAGCAGAAAACTGTGGGAATTTTTTTTTATAGTTTTTCCTGATAAAGGCCTCACTTTTCAAATATATAGAGAACTGAGCCAAATTTATAAAAATAAGAGCCATTCCCCAAGTGATGAATGGTCAAAGGATACGAACAAGCAGTTTTCAGAAAAAAGAAATCAAAGCTATCAATAGTCATGCGAAAAAATGGTCTAAATAACTAATAACCAGAGAAATGCAAATTAAAACTCTGAGGTATCACCTCACACCTATCATATTGGCTAATATGGCAGATAAGGTAAATGACAAATGATGAAGGGGATGTGGAAAAGTAGGTACACTTATGCACTGTTGGTGGAACTGTGAACTGGTCCAACCCATTCTGGAGAGCAATTTGGAATTAGGCTCAAAGGGCTATCAAACTATGCATACCCTTTGATCCAGCAATACCACTACTAGGTATGTATCTCAAAGAGATCAAAGAAAAGGGAAATGGGTTTATTTGTTCAAAAATATTTATATCAGCTCTCTTTGTGGTGACAAAGAACTGAAAAGTGAGGAAATGCCCATCAATTGGGAAATGACTGAGAAAGTTGTGGTATATAATTGTGATGGAACACTACTGTGCTATAAAAAAAAATGATGATGGGTATGAGTACAGAAAAACCTGGGAAAACTTATATGAACTGATGCAGAATGAAGTGAGCAGAACCAAAAGATCATTGACATAATAACAGCAATAGTGTGACGATCAACTATGAAATCTAAGTAATACAATGATCCATGTCAATTCCAAAAGACTCACAAAGAAAAAACTATCTACATCTAGAGAGAGAACTGATTAATTCTGAGTGCAGACTAAAGCATACTTTTTTCACTTAAATTTTCTTGTCTTTTTCATAATATGGAAACATATTTTGCATGACTTTATATGTATAATTGATGTCATTATTCCTTGCCTTCTCACTGGATAGGGGAAAGGCTGGAGGAAGGGAGCAAACTGGGAACTCAAAAATTAGTAGAAATGAATGTGAAAATGAATTATAATTATTTTTAAACCATCTTCCTGGGTCTCATTTCTATCATGCACTTCACCCAAGCACCAACTTTAGCTTAAGGGAGCTTTATTCTCCTGACTTAACTCTATCTAAGGTTCTGTAAACCTTAAAGCGCATTAGAAATGCAAGCTGTTATTGTTGTTGTTGTTATCATCATCATTTTGCAGACCCAGATTTTTATAAATTGGGTTTGTTTAAGGGAAATGTACCTGTTATGATGTGGATACAGAAATGATTGAAACTAGAGGAGGAATAAATGTTGGAGTCTAGATGTGGAACTGGACCAGGAATATGGCTCTGAGGGGTCATTGGTGGCTGTGTATAACAGGCCATGGTTAAGGAAAGGATAAGGATAGAAACCTCTAAGCCCCAGGTGAGAGGATGGGAATTCCTAAAGGAGACTCTTTGCTAATGGGGTGAAGCAGGGTTTTACATCAATGTTTCTTGTTGTACGTAAAAGATGTGCTTTTGGGGGGAAGTATTTAATAAATAAAAGTAATCCTTTATAAAGCAAATCATCACCCCTATATTAAGAGGACATGTGGTGTAGTAAAATGGTAACCAACTTGGAATCAGCAGACCTATGTCGGCCTGCCACCTGTGATACTTACTAGCTATAAGATCTTAGGCAAATGTTTCAGGATAATGGGATTTAGAAGGGGAAAGCACATTAGAACTAATCTAGTTAAATCCCCTTATTTCATAGATGATGGGTGAAGAGAGCTAGGATCATAGATCACAGACCTAGAGCTAGAAAGGACTTTAGAGTCCATCCAATCCAACCCCTCCATTTTACAGATGAAGAAACTGAGATTCTGAGGTTATGTGATTTGGCCAAGGTCACACAGGTAGTAAGAAGCAGAATCAAAATGTGAACAAAGATTCTCTGACTTCAAAATCTAATGTTCTTATTATTTAGTTTAACTCCATAGCTGTTACCTGACTCTTAACTGCTCTGAGACTTGGTTTCCTCATATTACCAATCTTATAAGATTCTTATGAGGAAAGCACTATTAAAATCTTAATGGGCTATATGAGTTGTTCTCATTGCATAGTAGAAAACCCAGATTTTCATATATTGGGTTTGTTTGAAGGGAAGTACATATATGCTGTAGTAAATATAGAATTTAATGAACCTATGAAATTCTCCACTCTTGCACCTAGAATATCTGTTCCAATATCTACTGCCAATCTAAGGAAGGGCTGACTTATGAGCTTTCTTGGGAATAACTAGATAGATAGATAAACAGATAGATAGATAGACAGATAGACAGATAGATAGATAACTATATGTATATATAAATATATTTTATATTTATATTCATCTCCTATGAGAGGCATTGTGACAAACTGGATAAAGAACTGTCTTAGAGTCAAGACAACTTATGTTCAGTCTTGCCTCTTGCCAGCAAGTACTACCTATATGACTCAGGGTAAGTCATCAACTTTTCAGGGCTTCAGGCAATTCTCTGAAACAATAAATTGCAGAGCAGATGCTAAGCCACATGGATAGAGGTCATTTCCTCACTGAGATTTCCCTAAGCCAATGAATCACGGGACCAGTTAAAACTATACTTACGTACCTGTGACTTTAATTCGAAGTGCACCAGTGGCTGAGACCCCGAGATCAGACAGGAAGGAGCTATTCATTAGCAAGATGGAGGTATTCTCCTGTAGCAGCTTTAAGGAACTTGGCCTAAATCCACTGAGACCACAGACAGCAGGAAGGAGATCCACCTGAAACATTTATAGACCCTGAGCCCTGTTTGGTGCACCAAGATCATGAATTGTACTGGGTACAGGGTTCCTGGTCCCCACAAGGCCCCTCTGATTCAGCTCCTGCCAAGAGATAAGCCCAGGCTGCATCACTGAACCCTAATTCCTGGCCCTGGCCTTCAGGACCCTGGCCAGCTGCTTGGAGATCACAGATGGCTTTCTCCCATCCACCCAGAAAACCACCCAGTGTCTTTCCCATCCCTCCCAGAATGACCTGAAGCACCTGCAATGTCCTCCCATACTGAGGAGTCCTTGGGACACTTGTATACTAAGAACAGAATTAAGGCCTTTCTTCTATAGCCTGGGGCCTCAGCAGTTTCATCAATCACATTTAAAACAGCCTGGTCTTGGAATTTGGGTGGGGAGTGGGTAAAATGGCATAAACCTCACCCGTGGTTCTTTCCCTTAAAATCATTTTTCTTAGAGATCACATCTCTGGGGTCCTCTAGTGCTCTAGGTCCCAGAATTAGGCTCCAGTAGCTTTGCATCATCTCAGAAACTTAAACTCCAGAAGAAAAGTTACCCCTAAAGCTTCATGCAAGGGGTGGCCATAGCACATGATTACTGTTTTTTAATGCACTTTAATGCACTTAAAAGACTGGCTCACCTTTTCCTGGAAGGAAGTATCTAAATACCAGCTGTATGTCACAGACTTTTGGTCATCACAAGTGGCCTTCAACATGACTTCTTCACTCACATTCACTGGCTTGCAATTCTTTTCACAACTGGAAGAAGTGAGAAATCACAAAAACACAAAATAGGAGAGTTAGAAGGGATCACTGTCACCATTTACTAAGACATTCACTAACGAGTCCCTGCTGTAAGATACCCTGAGAAGTGGCCATCCAGCCTCTGCCTGAAGAGAAAGGAGCCCACCACCTGTCAAAGCAATCCATTCTACTTTGGAACAGCTTAATTATTAGAAAGAAAGTTTTGTTTTGTTTTGTTTTTCCTGACATCTCTTCAATTTCCACCCACTATTCTTATTTCTGTCCTGTTGTTGGTCAAACTGAAGAACTTTCATAAGCATCTGAATGGTAAAGTCAATAGAACCATGGCCTTGGAGTCAGGGATATCCAAGTTCACATCCTGCCTCAGAAACTAGTAGTGGGAGCCTAGGCAAGTCACTTAAGCTCTGTTTACCTCAGTTTCCTCATCTGTAAAATGGAGATAATAGCACCTACTTCCCAAGATTGTTTGTTATGAGGATCAAATGAGATAACATATGTAAAGTGCTTTGCATATCTTAAAGCACTATATAAATGTGAGCTATTATTATTACTTAGTAATTTATCTTTGTTCTATGTGATAGCCCTTCAAAGATTTGAAGACAGCTTTCACATCCCCAAAACTGCATGAACTTTTTTGACTGAATAGTCAGGAAAGACTGTATAAAGACCTTCAGGCCCCTCATAGTAAATTCATCATCTTTTGCTATTGCCTTCCAACCTTTTAGCTTGGTTCTAGCATGACACTCTGTCTCCCATCTACAGGCCTTTACACCTGTTGTTCCCCCAGGCTGAGAACCTACTCCCTTTTCACCACTGTCTCCCTAGCTTTCTTCCTTCAATACTCACCTCAAACACATTTTCTGCATGAGGCCTTTCCTGATTCCCACAATACTACTGCCTATCCTCCCTGGCCCCCCCATAAGTAACTGGTATTTATTTTGTTTTCTCCAGATAGAATGTATGCTCTTTCAGAGCAGGAACTGTTTTAATTTGTCTTTGTATTCCAATTGTCTGGCATAGTACCTCGCCCATAGTAGGTGCTCAAATGCCTGCTGATTGATTCTCTCCCCACCTTCCCTACCAGTCCTTAGAGGGGGTATAAACTCCCTCTACCTCCCCTTTCTCTGAAGCTTAGATGGTGACAAAGCACAGAACCTCCCGGTAATTCAAATGAGATAATATTTGTAAAGCACTTAGCACAGTGCCTGGAACATAGTGCTTAATAAATGCTTGCTCCCTTCCCCCTATGACCTTCCAAAGCAGCTTATTCCCAGAAAATGATTATTACGCCATGGTTATATGAAATGATTAATTTATTCATCCATTTACAAATATGTACTGAGCTCCTATGGCCAGGGCCCTGTACATACATCAGCGGGAAGGAGACAAAAGATATGCATCCCTTGCCCTCAAGGAACCGATTCACAAATATTAGACCTGATGTGAGGGTACAACTTCTGCTCTGCTGTCACATATAGGCACTGTTCATCTTGCCACTGTTCTCCTTGCATACCATGTACCAGAATGCGGAGGGTAATAGCAGAGTTGGGAGGAGGCAGGCAGGAAGGCTCTATCAGCATCTCCCTCTGGTCTGTGAAGAGCAGCTGCCTGTGGACACATACCCTCCACTGAGGCCAGCACCCCCCTGCCAAGACAACAAACAAGAAGCTCTCTGAGAAGGAGAAAGCTGGACATTCTCTGGTTTGTCACTGACTTGTCTTCAATTTTTATTAGGGGAGGAGGAGGCAGAATGTGTACAATTTAGTCCCCAAAGCCCTTCCACAGTGTGTCCAGAGTTAGCCCATGTTCAATTCTCGAAGATCCTAAGTCACACAGAAAGACCCAATTATGTTCCCTCTTCTTTAATTCCTTAAATAGGAAGTAAACATTGGAAAAATTTTCAGTAGGAGTTAAAATGAAGTTTTCTGGACCTCTAGCTGCCTTTTAACTAGCCAGAAAATTCTTCTACCTGGAAGTGCGTATTTCCCAAACACTAAAGGTAATCAAAGTTTCAAAAAGTCAGTTCACTCCAGTGGTACAATCTGGGCACAAGGAAAGGCAGCCAAGGGTGATGGAAAGAGCCCTGGCCTGGGAATCAGGAAACTGGGGCTTGAAAGCCACCGTGTCACTAATTTGTTGAGTTATCTTAGAGAAATCACATCTACCTACTGGGTACTAATTTCCTCCTCTGTAAAGAGAGGGGGTTGGACTAGAAGATCTATGTATTTTGTTTGTTTGGCTTTTTGGTGAGGCAATCAGAGTTAAGTGACTTGCCCAGGGTCACACAGCTAGTAAATGTCAAGTGTCTGAGGTCGGATTTGAACTCATGTCCTCCTGACTCTGGAGCTCTATCCACTGCACCACCTAGCTGCCCCAAAGATCTATGTTCTAAAGGTCTTTCCTATAACATTAAATGTTTTAGAGTTTTTCTTAGATCTGAGTTCTTCCTGAATTCAAATCTAGCCTCAGACAATTACTAGCTGTGTGACCCTGAGCGAGTCACTTCACCCTATTTGCCTCAGTTTCCTCCTCTGTAAAATGAGCTGGAGAAGGAAATGGTAAATTACTCCAGTATCTTTGCTAAGAAAACCTCAAGTGGGTTCAGGAAGAGTCAGATATGACTGAAAAACAACTGAACAACCAGCTCCGCCTGGTATTCTATGTTCCAAGAATTCTCTAAGCTCCAAACTTTCTGTGAATCTAAGTAGGAAGGCAATCCAAACTAGGAAAAGGCCAGAGTTGAGGTTCAGATATAAAGAGAAGTGGGCATCATTTGGAGCCCTGAGTTAATTAGAATGTAAATACCTTGAGGGGTAGGTAGGTAGCACAGTGGATAGAGTGTTGGGCCTGGAGCAAGATAGATTCATTTTCCTGAGTTCAAATCTGGCCTCAGACAATTAATAGCTGTGTTGTCCTGTGCAAGTCACTTAACCCTGTTTGCCTCAGTTTCCTAATCTGTAAAATAAGCTGGAAAAAGAAATGGTAAACCACTCCAGTATCTCTTCTAAAAAAACCTCAAATAAGGTCATGAAGAGTTAGACACGACTGAAAATGACTGAACAACAACAAAATACCTTGAGGGCCAGGTTATTTCTGATTTTTGTCCTTCTATAACCAACTTATAGACATTTAGTAAATATTTGTTTAATTGAATCAAATGAAACAGGTTACAGGCTAGAATTAAGAGAATTGCGAGAGATCTTAGAAAATAAAAATGGAGTCTAGTCAGAGGAGACAGTTGGGTGGCTCAATGGATAGAGTGCTGGGCCTGAAGTCAGGAAGACCTGAGTTCAAATCTGGCCTTAAACACTTACTACCTGTGTGACCCTTGGCAAGTCACTTAACCTCCGTTTGTTTTAATCCACTAGAGAGGGAAATGGCAAGCCATTCCAGTATCTTTATCTAGAAAACACCATGGACAGTGTGGTCCACAGAATCACTAAGAGTCCATCAAGACTGAACAGCAACAACTAGTCAGAGGGAACTCCAGGAATTGTTATGTGAATAAAGAGGCAATCAGTGACACTATAGCTTTTGAGAAGGAAGTGCCCAAAATGAGGACTGGGGAAGATGGTTCTTCTATGCATAGGTGGGATCTGGTCCAGATGGCAGAAGGCTTGAGGCTCTGAGGGTGGCCAGTAAGAATCAAGCTATACTCTTGAATGAACCTCCCTCCAGCCGTAACTGATTTTGTGGGAGTAGTTGGGGCTGTTCCTCAGGATACTAATATGTAGAGAGTGCCAATAGTACTTAAAATCCTTCAACAGCATTGAAACAATTGAGCTTAGCTCCTAGTGAGCAAGAATAATTAGTAAAAATAAAAATCTACCAGATGGCATGCTTTCTCCCCTGAGTGGTTACACACCAGGAGAGTTCCTCTCTCGATCAACTCCATTTTGTTACCTCTCTTCTATAGCAGCAACTTCCCAGTGACCTTGGTGTGTTCCTGGTTTTTGTTGCTTCCTCATATGGTGGTGTCTCAAGATAGTCCCTTGCACCCCCACTGAATTTGTATTTAAAATTCCATTACGTGGTCTAGTTTATGCCACTTGTCCTAGGTGCCAAAATTTTAGCGATGGCTCTATACCTACCACATGACCACACAAAGTTCAGACTCTTGTTGTAATCTGGCCAGCCCAAAGACACCATGGTGAAAGGATCCACATAACGACTTGGCTTAATATACAGTTGGCTTTTCCCTTTATCTTTCTAGAGAAGAAATGAAGAATATTATCATTGGTTCCAACAGCATATATAAAGAGGTATTCTGATGTAGAAGAGGGTCAGGAGGCCTGGGGTTCAAGTCCTGCCTATATATATACATATACATACATACACATATACACATACATACATACATACATACATACATACACATATATATATATTGGCTGGGTGACCCTGGGAAGTTATTTAACCTCTCAGTTAAATAAATAAATGAATGAATGAATAAGTGAATAAATAAATAAATAGATAGATAAATAAATAAATAAGGGTAGTCCTGGGCAACTCTTGAAGACCACGAGTCACAGAGCAGGTACTGATCTACCTTGGTAGAGGGCATATCCTCATTAAAATTTCCCTACACCAACAAAGCCGCAGGTGGATAAGCATACACACACATAGCCAGATTTCCCTTGCCTCTGAAAGGAATGACCTGTTCTGGTAGCATAATGTGGCCTCTCGATCTCTGAACATAACCAGGAACATGTCCTCTTTGGCTCTGGTACACACGTAGCAAAAACAATCTGGGAGGGGTATCACAATCAAGTTTTCTTGGAATCTGCTTAAAATATTCCTGCTCACCATGGGATATCTCTCCACAAGGCCCTTCTTCCATTGGTTAGTACCTCCTGGAGCCTCCATTTTATGAAGGAGACAGGCCCAATGTTGAGTACCTTTTCCACCCCCCAGCCCTTTACAATTCCCTTTTGTGTATTGTCTTCCCCCATTAAAATGCAGTCTTCTTGTTTTCCCTCTTAAAACATAAGCTTTCTGAGGACAGGGATGGTCTCTCTTTTTGGATGTATTTGTATCCCTAGCACTTAGTACAGTCCCTGGCACATAGTAAGTGCTTAATAATAAATACTTGTTTCCTTCCTTTAAATACCTAAATTGTCCAACAGCAAAAGGAGTGGGCCTGCTGCACTATAAAATGATTGTTTTGGGTCATACATACAATAGACAACTGGCACTATCTCAAAACAGAGATCAGAAATATTCATAGCAGCATTTTGTGTCTGTATGGTAGCAAAAAAAAAAAACAGGAAACAAAAATAGTGCCTGTCATCTGGAGAATGACTGAACAAATTGTAGTGTATGAATATAATTGAATACTACTGTACTGTAAGAAATAACAAATAGGAAGAATTCAGAGTTACATGGGTAAGCTTTGTATGAGCTGATGCAGAGTTCATGTCAGTGAACAATATATATAACAACCACAAACAAAATAAATGTGAACAGTACTAAAACAATACCATAACAAACAATACTACAACAATGTATTGAAAACAATACTAATTAAGTGGGGAGAAGAAAGAAACCAAAACTAAAAGGCAGCCAAACTCTGATCAATCTTGGTTTCAGAGAAGAGATGATGAAACACATCTGCCTCCTCTCAGGGGAGAAGTGGGAAACTACCAGTGCAGAATACTGTATACACTGTCAGACATAGCTTCAGATGGTTTTGCTTAACTGTTTTTCTTTGTCACAAAGGAAGATTCAGTATAGTGATAATAGAAATATCTTGGCCAGTGTCTGTGTTATCAAAACAAAAGGCATCTTTTAATTTTTTAAAAAATAAATGAGATCAGTATTTTCAGGATGGAATCTATCACTATTCCATTCTGTATGTGTATGTACGTATGTATGCATGTATGTATGTCATAGTCTCGTGGATTTACATGAGCATCTTTTTAATTGTGAGATTAAAACTTTGAAAATAACTCACATTTTCCTTCTGGAAGTTCATCTTGGATAGCTCTTGGTTAGCAGGAGTTGCTGTATGAGATACACGTAATTGGAAGAAAAGTGAAAATTTTAGTGAGGGTGTGCATATGACAGGTTCCTTCTGATGACTTTCACTTATTTATTGGAATGATCCTACTGCTGCAAACGTATCTTCCAATTGGGCGATGACAGTGCAATGTACTCATGAGCTCCTCATTACTGGTTGTATGTTAGGAGCATGTGATAGGGGAAGATGGTGCCCTCTGAGGTAGAGTAGGCACACACATGTGAAGGAAGAAAAATGGAAAGAACCACTTAATTTACATGTGGAGATGCTCCTGTGATTTACATGTTCTCACATCTAAATTATTGCTGTAGAAATTATGTGACTACTATAGACTTCACTCCTCTGATGATCTGGGGTTTCATCAAGACAGCTCTTCCTTCCACTGTTGCAGATGCCCACCTTTCTACATCTTGGAGTGGGAAGGGACCTCAGATGTCATGTAGTCTCACCTGTACTTGGACAAGAATCCCCTCTACAACCTACAGGACAAGGAGTCACAGAGACTTCCCTTGAGTACTTCCAGGCAAGGGGAGTTTACTATCTCCTATGTAAGTCTCCCATTCTACCTTTGGAGAGCTAGGCAGTGCAGAGGATAGAACAGATAGAGCACTGGGCATGGAGTCAGGAAGGCCTGTCTTCAAATCCAGTCTCAGACATGTACTAACTGTGTGTGACTCTGAACAAATCACTTAACCTGTTTGCCTCAGTTTCCTCAGCTGTAAAATGAGGATAATAATAGTCCTGGGGTTGTTGTGAGGATCAAATGAGATAATATTTTAAAGCACTTAGCACAGTGTCAGGCACATGGTAAGCACTTAATAAATGCTTGTTTACTTCCTTCCACCAACTACTGGGAAGTTTTTTCCCTTACAACAAACTTAAATCAGCCTCTCTGCAACTTCCACCCACTGTTCCTAGTTCTTCCCTCTGGACCCAAGCAGAAAAAATAAAATTCCCCTTTCCCATCATGACAGCTTTTCAAATATTTGAAGATTACTATTATGTCTCACCCTGTCTTCTCTTCTCCAGGCTAACCATCCCCATTTCCTTCCACTGATCTTTATGCGGCATGTTCTTGAGGCCCTTCACTGTCCTGGCTGCCCACCCCTTTTTGTTCCCCATCTTATCAATGTCCTTTCTAAAATGAGAACCCAAGGAGTAAACCAAGTATTCCAGCTATGGCCTGCAAGGCAAAATACAACAGGACTGTGACATCCTTACTCCTGGAAGCAATGCTTCTCTTAGTGAAGTTCAAAATTCCAGTTCATTTTTTTTTGGCTGTCCCATCCCACTGCTGACATATTGAGTTTACAGTTGACTAAAACTCTTAGGAGTTTTCCAGACAAACTGTGAGCTGGTCAATAGATGACCTTTATAAGTTTGTATAGGCAAAAAATTCATCATTTTGTGTCAAAACAAATGATGAGTCTCTTTGAAGTTAATTAGATTTATTTGAGGAAAATGGATGTGTAGCTGTGATATGGTGCCAAAAGCACTGCTTCTAGAGACAGAAGAATGGGGTTCAAATCCTGCCTGATTCTTATAATCTGTGGAACTTGGGCAAGTGGCTAAACCTCCCTCACATCTGTAAAATGAAGGGGTTGGTCTAAACGGCCTCTGAGGTCCCTTCCAGACTTGGATCTATGTATGACCCTATGATCTATTTACTAAGTCCATAGCAAAGGTTTTTTCAGCTTGTTCAGAATGACCTTCAGTTTTCAGATATCTGGCCTATTCTTTGAGAAGTCACTTCTAATGCCAAGATGAAGCACGGGAGGAAGAGTTTAGTAGACAATGTCTACTCTCATGATAGAAAGATGAAATATCAATGTTCGTAGGGCTCTCAAAGACCATCTAGTCTGACCCCCTCATTTTACAAATAGAGATACTGAGGACCAGGGAAGGAAAGCCATTTATCCAAGATCACACAAATATGGTATACAGCATGTGATTCACAGAACCCTATGAGTAGACTTAGAGGATGTTAGCCTCGATGACCTCTGAAGCTATGGTCTCATGATCCTCTCTGTGCCTAATTGCCATCATCTGTAAAATGGAAGGATTAGACTAGGTGACCTCTGAGTCCCTTCCAGCTCTGTCTATGATAAATTCATGATCCTACGAGCACTGGTCAGGGACGCAGTAAAGGCAGTCATTGCTCTGGTGTCTACATGTTGGACCACATCTGCTCTGATAGGTCTATCCTGAGAATCTAGGATTTTGTGTTATGGGACTATCGTGAGGCTGATCCCATGTGTTCACACTCAGTGCTTGGAAGGTGTTTTCATACCCTCATGGACAGGCTCCTTCGCGGACACACTGACTCTCCCAATTGTTAAGCTCAGGTTTGAGAAGATGTTGTGAGCCAGCACTGTGACCAGAAAGGTTCCTGCAAGGAAAAGGTTGAGAAGATGAAGAATCGCAATTTGTATGTAACAATTCTACTCACATGGGTTTGGTAAGAAAATTTTCCCTGCTTTTGGTTTTCTTGTCTGTTGATGGCAGTGCCTACTTCTTCATCTTAGTTGTGGCTGAGACCCTAAATAAGGATGGACCTTGAGGGGGCTTGCCACTGTGGGAGTGGGAGAATTGAGAAGTAGCTCACACAGGTGACACAACACAAATGGTTCTAGAAATATCTGTGTTATGCTGTGCTTGTGTGTGTGTTGTTACTTTAAATATAAGCCTATGTTAAAAAAAAAAAAAAAAGGTAAATTTCTGATAGTCCCCCAGGGCAGCTCTGCCTGAGTGATGCCTTTCTGCTCACCCAAGGAAAAACATGGAAAAAACCAGCAGATGGGGATCCATCCTTGTGAGTGCCAGCTCCACATTTATCAACTCATGAGTATTTCCAGGGCAGCAGCAGGGTGTCTGGCCAGCTACTGCAGAGAACTCTTGGGCTAAAACTGTAGGATCAAGCTAATACCCTACAATGGTAGGTGACCCACATCTCCACCACTACCCCTTTTGTGTGCTGTGCCCAGGACTAGAAATCTTGTCTGCCTCAGGATAGGGTTACCTGGTTCAGGTTCCCTGGAAAGTAATGACCTCTTTCTCTTGCATAATAATCATAGCCATTATCTTGTTTGATACTCACAAAAATCATGTGGCCAAGCAGGTATTTCCATCTTATTGATGAGGAGACTGAGGCTCAAAGATAGGTTAAGTGACTTGCCCAGGGCCACATAGCTAGTAGTTTCTGAGACAGGAATTTGAACCCAGGTCTTCCTATGCACTGCACCATGTTGCATTTCACCATACCATGCTATTTTGTGGCCCCTTGATCTTCATGGGCTGTTTAGCTACTGAAGACAGGAGGGCCATGGTGGAGAAACTAGCCTTGGGTCAGTAGACCTGGGGCATGACAAGGCTAAGAAGAAGCTTGACTCAGATTTATCTGCAGAGAATGACTTAAGATTATGTTCCCTCCCCCACCCCCAAAAAACCACAGTAGTTGAGAATTTACTAGGGGACTCAAACCATATCCTCCCATCCTACGTGAATAGCCAGAGGTGTTCATGGCCTTACTCTTCTAGGACTTTCTCCTATTACACAACTCTGCTATTAAGGTTTAAACTGCACCTAGTTCTAGTTAAAACTGGCTGCTAAAACTCTCCAGCAAGTTTGCTGATACTGCATAGTTGTAAGTCCTTCCTCATTCTGAGCTGGCCTTCCTGGTTAATTTTTAGGAACCCCCTCCTCCCCTTTTGCTATTGGTTCATAGCACTGTCCCCTGGGACAGTGGGGTTGAGGGAGTTCATATGTGATTATCACTGAGTGCATCTGTGCATAACTCCTCCTATATTTTACTTGGCTATTTCAATAAACCATTCTATTCCACCATAGTGTCTTTATGTGCCATTCATCAAAACTCCACCCTAAATTTGCAATACACTATAGCTCCAGAGGAGGGGTAGAGGAGAAAATTTTAGGCCATGTAAAAGCAAAAATACATCAGTAAAAATTTATTTTTAAAAAATTATAGTTCTAAGTCATGTACTCCTATAAGATTTTCCCCATCAATGTCACCATTTAAAAATTAGCCAATAGAATCTCTGTGTCCCTTAACCTCTGACCCATGAGGACCATGACCTCTGACACAGTCATGCCCAAGTAAATAGGGAAGTTATATACATACTGCTGACCTTCTGACGCAGAGTCCTATCATCACCAATCCCTTCAACGTTCTCTGAGGCCAAAGGCCTCATGCAACTCACCACACAGTATGGTGCATACAACTTCCCCAAGACCAAATGTAACACAAGAAAACGGACAAAAATGCACAGTAGAAGCCACTAAGGAAAGTTATGTTCCCAAGACTACAATGCTCTGACAGAGTCTTGCTCTGGTTCCTGACAGCTCGGCCAGTACAATACAACGAGTCAGCTTAATCGCGTGGGCTCTCCTTGCTTTTATCATCTACATCTAGGCAGCTTTAGAGTAGCAGAAGGGTTGGTGTATTCTTAGGACTAGTGGCAACAACTGGTACCTTCTCTACCCCGCCTTGACCCATCTCCCTCAAAGTACTCCAGAAATCATCCTATGTATTTTAACTTAGTTATGTTTGAAGGCCTTCTATTAGACTACAAACTCCCGAGGTCATAGACTGCCTTGCTTTTGTTCTGTGCAGGGTGCTAGGACCCTAAGGAGGGGCACTTGGCATAGTATTGATCAGGCAGGGAAGGAAAGTAAAGAAGATTCTTTAAATCATCATGTATCATTGCTTCTTACCTTTTCTTCCTGCATTATAAAAGCAATTTTTGAGTATGTTCTAGGTTTCCTAGGCTAGAGCAGTAGATAGGTTTGGGTTTGTTCGTTTGTTTTTTGGAGAGGAAAAGGGCAGGATGTTTATGCAGTTGTGCCGCTTGAAGGAAACCCAAGAGACTTAAATCTGTCCTTACAGAGAATGATAAATCTATCATTAAGCATATCATAAATTCTTCCCACAATCCGGCAGCCCTCTCTTTGTGGAAGGATGTCAATACTCTGGCTCATTAAGGGAAAACCAATGGTAGGGGTCAGGTTGCTTCAAAACACATCAATGGAGCAAGCATTCTGTAAATTCTAATATGACACACCCTTGACTATTTATTTAACCCCAAGTTTTTAATTAAAGCAATTGGCATGTTAATATAGCCCATACTTCAGCAGAGAAAAAAATGACAAGTTAGGGAGGCAGCAATGCAGTAGAATATCCTGGACTGGGAGTCAGAAGACATGGATTCTAGCCCAGCTCTGCCAAGACAAGCTTAATGACGTTGAAAAAGAAAGCCCTTTCCCTTATCTCTGAACTTCTATTTTTTCCGCCTAAAAATTAGAGGGTTGGATTAAATGGGCTCTAAGTTCTGATAAAGAATGTTAACTTTGATATGAAAGCAAGAGGCCAACAAACAAGCATTACCTTTTGCCGGAATGGGGATGCTGTAAACCCTGGATTCTTTCCCCAAACACTCTTTCACATAGGAAAAGTTTCCATTGGCCCCTGTCAACTCAAATGTCAGCTCCTCAGGGGACCCCTGGGCCACAGACACATTAATGAGAAGGTCTTGTCCCAGCTCCAAGTGGTCGGAAACCCAGAAGGCCTGAAGACCCGATAGTGGCTCGATGATATGAACAGTGAGGTTTCTGGAAAGTTTGGAGGTGGTGGTGTGGCTGATGGCCCGAATTTCCAAATGGTGAACTCCTGGCTGAAGCAACGCTGATGCTGTGCTGACCAGGGTCAGATTATGTGGAATAACCCCTTTCTGGATGGAATATTCTGCCAGAGTGATGTTCTCTGACAATATTGTATAAGTTACCCCAGTTCCTAGATGGAGGAAGAGGGTTTTCAGTATAATAAAACAACAAAGCACATCATTATTTTTGCTGTTTGTCTGTCTGTCTGCTTGTCTTTCCACCTAGAGGAGGCCTGCACATCCCACTGCCCGCAGGCACTCCAAAGGATTTCAGGCGGCCCATAAAAAATATAAAGAATGTTTTACATTTTTAGCAGGCCACCTGAAATCCTTTGGCAGGCCACAGGTTGTGCAGGCCTGATCTAGAGAATGGATCTCCCTATCTCACCCAGGCTGGAAGTGCAGTGGCCATACAATGTAAGGTCTTATCTTTATACTTATCAGCAGAGAAACTTTAATTTGCTTTGTTTTTCTGACCTAGGCTGGGTTCCTCCTCTTTAGTGACCCTCAGTTCCTAAGTGAGACTCATCATATTTCTCCCAAACTTAGTGAGAATGGCAAATTGGGTTTTAGCCCTACTGTAGCTCAGAACTCCTTAGCTCAAGTGATCCAACAGCTTCAACCTCCCCTAGAAGCAAGTATGTGCCACCACTCCCAGCACTCCATTGTATTTTCAGGTGCTTGTGGTATAAGTATAAACAGACCCACAGATATATCTATACATATATGTATTTATCAGACAATTAGAAATTTTACAAGTTTTAGTTCTGTTTATATTCCTATTGTCAGTGATCATAATTTGTTAGTTTTAAGTAAGATTGATTAAACCCACTATAAGCCATGAATAAATGAAAATATATTAGGATCTTACATCTTGCATTTCACAGCAAGGACTCAGGGTCTCCAAATGTGCCGACAGAGCCATCCCTAGAAAATCCAGACTAAAGTAAATCGTGTTTGTGTATTCCCCCCTATAACATTTTTATAAACACAAACAATATTAAGAGAGACCTCAAAAGGCAAAAGAAGATATTCTCCAAAGTGGAATTAGAGAAAGAGAAGTTCTATTCATTTGCCTTGGTGGCAGAAGATTATGGGCTCAGCTGGTGGGGCGTCTCCTTGTCTACCCAGCTGGCTGCCTCTCTGAATTATTGCTAAAGAGCCTGATTGCAGGAGCATGAAAACCCCTCAAAGCACAGACTAACAAAGCCAGAGCCAGTTTATGTGTTGATAACTGTGAGTTATTCATAAGATCTTTTGAAAACTTACAGTGATTATCTTTGACATCTGAAGTATAAAATAAAACCCAAATTCATAAACTTGATAGTAATTTGTGCCACCTAAATTAGGAAGAGGGCAATCTTTGGCCAGAAAGTGCATGCACCCATATGTGTGCACATAGATTCCTTCACTTTTAAAACCCCTGCAATTTTTTCCCTTCTTTTTGATGGTGAAATCTTTCCCTAGATTACACACAATTAAATTCACCCATTTGATTCCAGGGATTCAGCCCATCACCTTTATTCTGAATGATGAAATAGTTCACAGAAATAGAATAGTGTCTTTGCTGTGTGATTATGGACAAGTCATTTCCCTATTAGCCTCAGTTTCCTTATTGGTAACTTAGAGATAATAATATTTGCACTACCTATCTCCCAGGGCTCTTACAAGGAAAGTGCTTTTTAAACTGTGTTTGGAAATAGGAGTTGTTGTCATTTTCTTTTCCAGCTTTGACTTAAATTGGCTTGATGACTCCAATAAGAAAGTCGTCATTGGGAAGGTGGTAATTGCTGCCCCCTTGTGTCTATAAGGGTCACTTATTCGCCTGGGGGAACACATCTTAATCCTGACATTGTAAAGATGAGCCAGCACTAATTCTGAAATCACTATCTTCCCTGCTACGAGAGATCAAGTATCCTACATACTTTTCTGAATAGAGCACCACCTCTGGAATCAGAGGCCCGGATTTCAAATCCCACATCTGACATTTACTAGCTGCATGACCTTGACAAAATTAGAACTTCCCAGAGGCTGTTCCTTTATCTGTAAAATGAGGGAGTTGGGCGAGATGGCTCTGAGGCCCCTTCCCTCTTTGGATCCATAAGCCTCTGGTCCTATGATCCTGGGTTTTAAAAAAAAAGTTCACTTAAACATCTATTAAATACCTGAGGTGTGTAAAGACCTTGCTAGGTACAGGAGAGACAAAGACAAAAAAAAATTCTACTCTGTATCCAATGTGAGTGAGCTGCAGATTACAAGAATCTTACCTCCATCAAGTTCAACTTGTATCCATAAAGCATCTCCATATAGGGTTCTGCAGTGGGAGCTGTTTCCAGATTCCCATTGATTATAACAACCAGTCACAATGAGTCTCTCCATCTTGTCCCAGACAGTCACTTGCCTCTGGGCACTCACGTGCCACTCACTGGCTGTACACTCCACGAAAATGGTAAACTCTCCAGCAGATGTAAATCGATGAGTAACATTGCTAGACAAACTACTGGTAAAAAATCAGACAAGTTACAAACATCCTACCTGTGAAAATGGGCCTCTATCATTCACTGCATTTCTTTACCATGAGGAAGAGCGGAGAAAAGAGGCCTAAGTGACTGATCAAAGGCCATGCCACCACCAGAAAACAACAACAAAATCATGAAATATTCAGATTCCTACATTTTAATTCAAACACAGATTTAACTCAAACACAGAGAAATCACAAGTCCTAAAATCTGGCCCATTTTTGTTTTTAGAAGTATAATAGGATGATGAGAAGCTAAACTTAATATCACTTCATTTACCTGTCTACTAAGACCCAATAGAATTGGAATCTGCAGAGAGAGAGGCAGTGTGATTTGTTAGAAAGAGTCCTGACTTAAGAGTTAGAAGACCTGGCTTCAAATATTGACTTTGATACTTACTAATTATAAGATTTGGGGCAAGTCACTCTCTTTTTCTGAACCTCAAATTCCTCCTCTATAAATGGGGCAAATAATAATTACACATTCCTCCTTAGTGGGATTGGGAAGGTATTTTTTAAACCTTGAAATAAAATAGAAATGGGAGCTGCTATCATTGCCATCATCATTATTAATTATATTTAATTATATGTAATAATTATTAAATCATTAAATATATTTGTTACAATAATAATGGATAATTATAATAATGATAATAATTACACTAATTTATCTATCTGTGCAATCATTTGCAGAATATTAAATATAAAAGTGTAATAGCAGAATAATGACTTGTCTCAGTACCATTTCTATCTGAACACCATTGAAAAAGATGAGAAGAATGAGGTAATAGTAATGACAACAGCAACAATAATCAGGCGGCTAAGTGTGGCACTGTGCTGAGCCTGGAGCCAGGAACACTGAATTCAAATCTGCCTTCAGAGACTGACTAGCTGTGTAACCTTAGGTAAGTCACTTCACTTATATTTGCCTCAGTTTCCTCAACTATAAAATGGGGATAATAAGAGCAACTACCTCACAGGGTTGTTGTAAGGATCAAATAAGTTAATATTTGTAAAAGTGCCTAGAAGAGTGCCTGGCACATAATAGACACTATATAAGTGTTCATTTCCTTCTCCCCCCTTCCCTTAAGTAAGGAGTATATCCTCATGGAGAGAATCATAGTTCCTTGAAATTGTTGTCGGTCCTTCGTTTTCGAAGAAAATCAGTGACATCATGCGTAATGTCTTGACTTGCAAGTGAATTAGAGTTAAATGAGGCAGAGTTGCACAAAGTCAGCCTCATTCTCTCTTCAAAGTCCAATGACAAGACAAAAGTCAAGATGACTGGTGATGGCTCAGAATGCAGTGGATGACCTTGGCATCTTTTATGTCTGACTACACTCTAAATGCTCTACAGCACCTGCTTCAACCACCTTCAAGACCATTGGAGCAAATTGTTCTCATCAGCCCGTTCCACTGGGGAAAGTATTCACATGCTTGGGGTAGACATTCCCCTAACTCACCTATGGTTTTGAGGCCCACTGGTTACTCTCAACCTGGTTTAGCCTTTCTGCAAGACTGTTTTACTAGGGTGTGGCTGCTGAGCATGCTATGGCTTCTTAGAATCACAGGTGGGAGTTGGATGACAGGTGGATACCAAACATGGATGAGCAGCCCTCACTCCCAAGGTGCTAGTTCTTGCTGAGCACCCCATACATCCCAATTCCTTGAAATACTGGTGTTGGGGAATCAAATGGTGACCTGAGAGAAGCAATCTTTTAATGAGCTCTGGTGCCAGTTGGGATTGCCAGGACCAAGGAAAATAGAAAAATATCTTTTTCATATTCTCCTCCGAAAAGCTCATATGAAAAAGAAAACTGGAACATAGTAATTATAGACAGCATTGTCAGAAAGCAAAGGAAAGAATCATTCTCAATAATGAAGAGTGAAATGAGCAGAATCAATTAAAACATTGCATACAGTAATAGCAATATTATTTTAAGAATAACTTTGAGTGAATAAATTATTTTGTCTATTATAAATACCCAAATTAACCATAAAGGACATATGAAGAAAGACAATATCTGTATCCAGAGAAAGAACTGATAAATAGAAGTATGTATAGAATAATTTTACATATTATATATACCTATTTGTGTCTAATGGTAGCCATCTCTAAGGGGAGGAGAAGGGAGGGAAGAAAAAAAAGAAATTTACATGATACTTTTGTTGTATATTTGAAAGGAATAGCAAGTTGTGCATAGTAGATTTGCAGTTTCATATACTACCATCTTTTTTATTATACTGTGTTACAGAACTGTTTATTTTATTCCATAAATTAAAAATAAAATAGAAATTTTTTTAAAAAAAGCAAAGGAGGAAATCATTCTCTCCACCTAGTACACTATTCCAACCCTGCTCAAATCTTACCCATTCTTCAAGGTCCATCTCAAACTTCGCCTCTTCTAGGAAATTCCCTTTAACATCTCCCTACTGATCTTTCCATCCTTTGAAGTGCTGAGCTATTCACAATCTGTACCACTTCTTCTAATATTATTTTCCATATGTGTCAGTCCCATCTCCCTGAGATGATAAACAATTAGAGGCCATGCTTTGTTTGCTTTTCTTAACCCTCCAATTATATACTAGCTGATGTGCTTTAGAAATAAGAATTATTCTCTTTGGTCTTAATATGGGGTGGTCAATTGATATTTGGTGATAATTTAAAAAGGTCAATTCACAGATGTGTCAATAGATGGCGCACGACAAAAAGTGAATCTCGCAGATTTTGGAAGCTGAAGATGGGGAAATGATTGTACTACTAATAATAATGCTATTATATTATCATAAATTTAGAGCTGGAAGACACCTCAGAATCCATCTAGTCCAATTCTTTTACATTGCAGATGATGAAACTGAGGCCAAGGGAACTTAAATACCTTGAATGAATAAGCATTTATTAAAGGCTTACTATGTGCCAAGAATCATCACACAGGGAGATTTGACTTCAGCATCAAAGTGTTAATGCCATGTGCTTCACTGCCTCTTCATGTTTGTTTTATTACTTTTTCAATTTTATTTCTATGGATTGGCCATTGTAGTAGAAAGAGCAGGGGGTTTGGGGATAATTGGACTTGTCCCTAGAAGAGATTCTCTAAGACCAACACCAAACGTTTGCCAAGGCACAGAGAATTTAAGTGACTTGCCCAAGGTCATACAGATAGTCAAGAGAGATGTCATCTGACTCCAAATCTGAATTCTTTGCATTATACCCATTGTATTACATACTGTTACCTGTTTGACTTTGGGCAAGCCATTTCTCTGGGCCTCTATTCCATTATCTATAAAATTAAGGAGTTAAACTAGATGATTCCTAAAGTTCTTTCCAGTTCCAAATCTGTGATAAAAAAGATATTGCTTTATTCTCACAATAGCTTTGTGAAATAAATATTTGGGGAAGTTAAGATTGCCCATCCCCAGAACACATACAGAAGCCTCAAATAGTGTCAGACTCTGGGATGCTGGGAAAGGAGAAACAGCTGTCTGAGGTTATAGGAACACATAGCTTGTCACAGATGTTGTGTATGCCCCAGGTCTATTCAGGAATAGGGCATACCTTCTATCTGATGCTAGAGGCATGGGGAAAGAAACTAGCCCGTTCCATGTGTAAGGAAGGAAGAAGTGTGGCATTGCAGTCAGCACAATTGAGTTGGTGCAGAAAGGGGCAATTTAAGGAGAGAGAGAGAGAAAAGTAGAGAGAGGGAGAGAGTGAGAGAAAGAGAAAGAGAGAGAGCGAGAAAGAGAGAGACAGAGAGAGAGAGAGAGAGAGAGAGAGAGAGAGAGAGAGAGAGAGAGAAAGGCAACAGTATAAAAGAGAATTAATTCAACAAGTGCTCCTCTGGATGCTCTGGCAGTTTGGAATAGGAGCTATGAATCTGTGAACAGGAGAACAAGAAAGAGAGACAAGGAATTGAGATGGTGAATTGGGTGAATCAGGGATAGAATCCCCAAATCCCAGAATGTTAGCGTTCAGAGGGACTTCAAAGGTCATTTGGTCTAACCTGTGCCTAAAAAAGGATCCCCTCTGCAACATACAACAAATGTCATCTACCTTTTGGCTTAAAGACCTCAAGTGAGGGAGGAAGCCCATTCCACTTAGGATAGTTCTTATTAGTAGGAAGTTTTCTCTGACATCAAGCCTAAATTAGCCTTTTGGCAACTTCCATTCATTTCTCCTGGTTCTACCCTTTGGGGGCAAAAGAGAAAAAGTCCATTCCCTCTTCCACATGACAATTCTTCAAATACTTAAAGATTGTTATTATATTCCCCCTAAGTCTTCTCTTCTGAAGGATAACATCTTCAGGTCTTTCAACCAGCCCTAAAATAGCATGAACTTATTTGATGCTCTTCACCACTCTGCCTTCCTCTCAATACTTTTTAGTATCTTAAAATGTAGCACCCAGAACCTCACATAGTCTTCCAACTGTGATCTGACCAGGTCAGAGTATGGCAGCATCATCACTTCCTTGTGATGGTGTTGTTTATGTCTCTTGAAGTCATGTCTCTTGATGCAGGTTAAGATTACGGTAACCTTTTTTTTGGGTGCCGTAGCATATTATTTACTAATGTTGAGCTTGTGGTACACTATCACCCTCAGATCTTTTTCAGATAGTCAATTATTAAGGAGATTCAGTGTTAGTTAAGGCTAGATGTTAGAGACTTGGTATAAGTGTGTGGAGATGGGGAGGAGGGTAGAGAGAAAATAGGGATAGGGGGTATAGAGAAAAAGTTGTGTTGTGTTTTTAGATTGAATCCTAATGCAATATACCCATAATGGAGATCTGTGATGAGGCAATCTAGTGAGCAACTTTATTAAATGTGAATAGCAAGCTTTTGAGCTCTAAGTAATTTTTCCACAGGAAATGAGAGAACCCCAGAAAGCAAAAGTGGACTTGGAGTATGAGGTGTGCTGTAAATATTTAATAACTGACTCTCCAGAAGGAAAATAAAATGTATCCATGATATACTTCTAAGTTAAATATGCATTATTCACATTTTCTCCATATCTTTCCTATGTCTAGACAATCAATAAAAAATAAATCGAGCCCTAATTTGTAGCATTTGCTGATTTCTGTGGTATAAATACGGATAATGAAAATTTAATAATCTGCTTTTGGAAACCAGTTTGAGTAGGCTCCAGCACACCACTGGGTGTGAACAGTTCTAAGTTAGTTCATGACAGATAGTAGGCCCCTGACAAATCTTTGTGAACTCATCTCTCTTTTACAGATAAAGAAAGTGAGGCTCATTTGGGTTAAATAATTTACCCAAGGTTATACAAGTTCCAAGCAGCAGAGTCAGAACTGGAAACCAGGTCTCTTTCTTCGTGCCCTTTCCACTAGATGACAGTGTAAGACCCAGTAGTCTGAGGGCTTGGGAACATGGGGAATGCTGCTTATCTGACCCTGGCTGGGTAAACTGCAGGCTAGGCCCATGGTATGTGACCATGGTGAGGTTCTAGCTGGCCCCAAGGGCTATGGGTCCCCCTTTTCCCACTGACCATTGTGCTCAGCTGGAGCCAGAGCCTACAGGCCCCCCAGGCCCCTGTAATGGGAGGAGAAGGGCAGAATCTACTCCAACTCCAGTAGCACTGAGGAATCTGGAGAAGTCCAGGACAGCTCAGGCACAGTTCTTGGCTCATAGAGCTTAAAATTTAGAAGTTACTTCAGAGATCATCTAGTTTAATAACTTAATCTTTTCTAGGCAAGGAAACTTGAAGCTCAAGAGATGAAGAACATGTTCAGTTGACACAGATGAACTTAGTGAGTGTCAGAGCTGAGAGTCAAAGTTGGGTCTTTTGATCCCCAATCCAAAACACTACCTACTCTACCACATTTCTCTTCACCCCCCACCAGGCTTTGCACTTCTCTGGACATTTCCCTCTGTCATGCCTGAGTTCAAATCTGGTCTCAGACCAAACACTTGACACTTACTAGCTGTGTGACCCTGGGCAAGTCACTTAACCCCAATTGCCTATTTAAAAAAAAGAGAATTTAAAGTGTGGCCCAGTTTTCTCTTACCTTGGGGGATAATATGGATCAATAGCTGTACCATCACCAGTGTTGATAACGCAGGACAGGTTTCCAGTATAGGGTGAGAGCAGCCACGTCAGGGAGATGGTGATATTGTCAGAGATGAAACATGCATTAGGCATAATCACTTGCAGACCTGTGCAACATGGGAAATGCTGAGTGTCACTGTGATGAAAACACCCTCCACACATTTAAAAACTCTTCTCCTCTGTCCAAACATGTTTGAAAATGTCCAGAAGGGAAAGGTAACGCCCTTCTAAGAAGCACCTTGGAAGAAGCTAGGAGTTTGCTAGGGTGGCCAATGCACAAGCTCAACCAATTTGCAGCAAATTAACTTTAATGCAAAACGAACATCAAAGGTCAGAATGGAGAAGAAAATTAATGCAGAGAGAAGGATGGTAGCCTATGAAATTTTTTCCTATTTGGAAAGAGTCTATTATTGACTATATTTTAGAATAAAAGAGAGATAGGAACCTAGGTACAGAGAAAAAGTAGCTAAACTCTTTTTTTGTTGTTGTTTTTTGGGTTTTTTTTTTTGTGAGGCAGTCAGGGTTAAGTGACTTGCCCAAGGTCACACAGCTAGTAAGTGTCATGTGTCTGAGACTGGATTTGAAGTCATGTCCTCCTGACTTCAAGGCCACAGCTCTATCCACTGCGCCACCTCACTGTCCCAAAGTAGCTATACTCTTAACAGAAAACTAGTTTACCCACACAGGGACTACAGGAAGATGGTGTACTGGAAGGAATGCTAGAGTTAGAAAATCTGGGATTCAAACCTAGGCTTGTTGATGTTTAGTGAGAGGAGGTGCCTAACTGTACTGAAATTATTTGTCAATACTTCAAAGATTTGTGAGCCTGTCACTTTGGACACTTTCTCCACCAACACATTTTCAATCCTTCTGTGGCTTCATAAGTGATCTTCAAGAATTACTGTGATTGAAAAAAAAAATCATCATCCTGAAGCCAACTTGGTGATGAGCCTCTCCAAACAGGCTTATGCTTAGGCAACAGATGCTATTCCAGCCCATTGCCAGACTCTTATTCAAAGCCTGGTAGGACCTGCCAAAATTTGCACTCTCATGGCTTAAAAAAACTCACAGTCATCTCCACTCCACAATGAGGTCTCTACAATTAATAGAGCCAAAAGATCACCAAGTTCTTATATTTCTTTAAATCTTGTTCTCAGGTGAATAACTTTCCTAATCATTAGTGGTTAAATTATTGATAGGGGCTATTTTAATGACAAGGAAACAATCTCTGATGTCATCAGTATAAGGAGTGCCTTGTGTGAGAACACCTTCTATCAACACAGATCACAACCTACCTCTGTCTAAAAGATAAATCCTAGGAAATTGACAGAGAAACACAGAAGTTAAGCAACTTGACCAGTTACATAGCTAGTAAGTGTTAGAGAAAGGATTTGAACTCAGGTCTTTCTAGAATCCTTCTGGATTCTAAGTCCAGAACTTTATCAACTATGCCATGCTGCCCTTCATTATTTTAACAAAAATTAATACTTTTTTAGAAAGTGCATGAGTGACTCGTCTATAAACCAACCTTTATGCTTTCTTTTTTACTTATTTTTAGAAGCAGCTAGATGGTACAGTGAACTGCAAACTGAATTGAATACAAATGCCTGGAGAATATGAGGACACACCATTTCATTGTCACTAGTGATGGCAGAGGTTAGCTATGGGATATAATACTCAGGAAGAAGCTGGTTGTAATGGCTTTGGGAGAAATGGATGCCTTCCTTTGGAGTTATAAAGTCAAAAATTTTCAGGCAGCAATCACAGTGAGCACATTTGTTTTAATTAAGGACCAAATAAAAGGAGGTCTGTCAGAAATCAGAGGTGACGTGTTTTTAGTGGCATGACTTCTATCTGTGATATACCTATATATGCTATGCCTGGGCATTGTGTGTCTTTATAAGATAAGCCTGACTGTGAGATGCTCCTTCAGGATGCTGAGGTATGAAAGAAGGTTGAAGATCCTACTCTGGGAATCAATCGGTCATTCTTCTATGAGTCACAGAGCTATCCTGGCTTGTCATTTCACCCCCACAGCCTATTTAGACCACTCACCTTCCACACAGTGGTACTGGATCCAAAGGTAACTTCCAAGAGAAGGGCACATATCTCCAAAGAATGCCCCATCTGCTGCCACCTGGCACGCCTGGAGCCCATGGCACTGTCCTGGGAGTATCGCAGCCCACAGGGACAGGTATGACATACAAAAAAAGGGGAGAACAAGTTTCAGAGAGATGTTTTTTCTCTGACAGTTGCAACGAACCTGCAGAAGGAAACCAGTTGTGCCAAAGGCAGAAAGAGTATTTGTTGGCAGGAAGGGAGTTTCAAGGAACACATGAGAACCCTGATGGACACCTGCCCCAGAATTCTACAAAGGAAGCTGGATACAATTCAGTTAAGAGGACCTGGAGCTAAGCTCCGGGGCTAATGGGAGATCTGCTCTCAAAACTCTTTTGTTCAGTGGCATGGGGCACCTGTATGTTAACAAATTAACAGTTTTGTCTGAGTTCTATATTCACAGAATCTCAAAGTCAAAAAATATGTCAGAGCCTATCTAAACCAACCCTGTACCTGTCCAGGAATCCTCTCCTCAAATCTCTGACAAATGGTCATTTTGCCAAAATACCTCATTGAGGAGGAACCTCCCAATCAGAGATGTACTGGTAAACATTTACCAGACCTTTGGGAAGAGGAAAAAAAACCTATGATACACTTCTAAGTTTAACTTCCATTATTATTGTTTTTTTTCATCATTTCCTTAAATCCAGATAATCAACAAAACAATAAACCAAACTCTGATTTGTAGCATTTTCTATTTCCAAGGCGTAAATGCTTCCCCTGAAAATTTAACTATCTGATCTTCTAAGCCATAAGAGCTGGCTCCAGCATACCTCTTTTCCCAAGTGAGGCCATTTTAATTTGGGATACTTTAACTGGAAGAAAATTTTTCCTTACTTTTAATTGGCAACTTCTACTAGCTGTCCTGGTTCTATTCTTTGGGATGAATCAATAACTATCATATTCCCCTACGTCTTCTTTCTTACATTCTAAATATTCCTATTTCCATCCCTCAAACAGCATTTTCCCTTACCATCCAGGCTACCTTAGCCTAGATACATTCTAGCTTGTCAACATCCTTCTTAAAATATGGTGGCCAGAATGAAACATAGTGCCCTAGATGTAGTTTAACTAGCAGTGTCCAGGGCAACTAACAACTCCCTTGTTCTGGACACTGCTTCTCAGTGCAGCAGCCTAGGGTATGATAATAATAATAATAATAAAAATAATAATAGCTATCATTTATATAGTGCTTTAAGGTTTGCAAAGTTCTTTACAAAAATTATCTCACAATCCTGGGAGGAAGATTCTTTTTTTTAATCCCCATTTCAGGGATAAAGAAAGTAAGCCAGACAAAGATCAAATGACTTGCCCAGGGTCACTCAGCTAGTAAATGTCCAAGACCAGATTTGAACACAGGTTTTCCTGACTCTAACTCCAGCACTCTATCCACTGAGCCAACCAACTGCTTCTACCATTAGCCTTTTTTGGCTGCCATGTTACGCTTTATAGGATCATAGAATTTTAGATTTAGAAGGGACTCTAATGGCCATCAAACAACTTATTCTTGAAAAAATAATCTAGCTTTTACTTGAAGACTTTCAGTGAGAGAAAAGTCACTACTATCTGAAAAAGACCATTCCACAAAGTTTTTCCTGACATTAAGCCTAAAATTGTCTCTTCTTTTTTTCTATCCATTGCTGTTAGTTCTGCCTTCTGTGGCCAAAGATAACATGTCCAATCCCTCTTCTACAGGATAACTCTTCAAATATTTAAAGAAAGTAACCATGGCCCCCAGCCTTCTCTTCTCCAACCTAATATTCCTAGTTCCACTACTGACTTATACCACACTAAAAACACCATATATTTTCCCCTATAAACTGTTATCTAATTGCACCTTTCATAGAGCTTATTACTTAAAATCTCACATCTTGCTTCTAAGATAATTTCCCTGTCATATGAGTTACTCTGGGACAGAGTACCCCCTTCCTATATGAACTACAGATCAGTGTCCCCATCATATCTGCTCCCCCAGAACAGAGTGCTTCTGTCCAACACTCTCCTTCCATGGAAGGGTGTTGCTGACATAACTGTACCCCTTAGAACAAAGTTTCAGAGAGCAGTTAGAGTCTCACCTGCTATTTCCTCTCGGACACTGATCCCACCACACTCTTCCTCTTGCTCTGCAGCCATAGCTGCATCCATGGTGCAGTAATGAGGAGTCTGCCGTCCATAGAAGCCATCATCAATCTGAATGACTTCTCCTGAGCCACAGTGCATGGTGGCATTGGAACCTTCACAGGCTAAGCTCTGGCCAAATCCTGTGGCCAAGAAGAAAAGATTTCTTTGTCAACACAGTTAGGAAGTCCAGGTTGCTGATGTAGGGATAAAGAGGCAGCAGGTACTGCCAAAAACTCATAGGAAGACACCTATTCCCCTATTGGGCTGCCTACAGCTATAAAAGCTGATGTCACCATGCTTCTGGGCCAGTCAGGCCTAAATTGGACCTTCTGCTGCAAAATGTACTGTATTGGCAGGAGAAAGGAAGTGAGTGCCAGTGGAGATCCTAGAGCAGTGCAGCTCTAGGGAGTCTAGTTTTTTGGAAAACTTTCAATTCACTTCAAATCAAATTCAATTCAACAAACATTTATTAAATGCCTACAATATTTAAGGCTTGAGAGAAAGTGAGGAAGGCTCCTAGCATGCAGGATGGACCCCCTTTGATAAACTTACAGAAGGATATAGATGAGAGTCTCACAGGACGGGCAAGTATGGCACTGTGCTAGGCACTTTCACTGTGTGTCTTTTTTTTAATGTTCCTTTTGTGTTACATGGATCTCTTGAGTCAGAAGACATGTATTTAAATGCCAGCTCTACTACTCATTGCCCATATGAACTGGGTCAAATTTGTTCACCAACCATTCTCAGCTTTCTCATCTCTAAAATTAAGGATTTGCAGTAGATGACCTTTAAGACAAATCTCAGCTCTATGATATTATGCTTACTATGATCCCTGTAGAGAATCTCAAGTCTTAGGTTTTGCTGTAAGCTTCCTGAGGTTTTTAGCATAGAGAACACTAAAGGGCGAGGCAATGATGACTCCATATCACATGATCATTAACTATTGTACCTTTGAAAATACTTTCTGAAGGTCAGAAGGGAGCATGGACAAGCAAGACAGTTTTGAAAGTAACATGTAAAATTTATTACATACATGTATATATGTGTGTGTATTTTTTTAAGAAAGCAAGCAGTAATCCAATGGGAGATTCACAGTTTCATATAGAATCCTTTTTTGTGTGTTTTTCTTTGTGTATAGAAATGCTTTGTTTTTTTTTGCTGTTTAAGTTCACAATAAATTTTTATTCAAAAAGAGATTTTCTGAGCCTGTCCCTTTTGTCAAAGGAGCCTGAAATTAACACCAGAATACCAAGGATGATATTTTCTTCCCTTCTAACCTTGAAGGTAGTACCCAAGCCAAGTGATCAGGAGTGGCAGGAGGTGGTTGGTCATTCTCCAAGACAGAGAATTTCCCCATCAAACATGTTACTCTTGGTCAGCTTGTGGCACAACAAGAATCAACTTAAGTAGCTCTACTGGTAACCTCAATGATAAGAGTATCACTGCTAACTGAGCCTACAAGTGTTCCCTTACCCTCATTCCAATTATAGCAGGATCAAATACTTCCCTCCTAAATTGGTGTGACCTGGTTTTTAAGACCTAGACACAGACCTCTACACATCTGGCAAATATGGTCTTTTGGCAGGGGTGGGGGGGGGGCAAGGCAGACTTTTTTGAGAGTTGCCTTAGGTTGGCCAGTCCTCCACTGGAGGAGAGAAGACATATACACACTAATCTGTGGGGAAGGAAGGAATCAGCTTTTACTAATAACTGTGATGAGGGCAACAAACTCCCAAGTTCCCCAAACTGCCTATAACTATCTCACAAAAGTAGCTCAGCCTATAGAAGTAGTTAGTCCAGTCTTTTGACCTGGTTTTCCTGAACTGGTCATGAATGAAGGTGCCAGAAATATAGGTAAGAATAGATTGCAGATGGTGAATAAGGAACTAGGAATGGCTGAATTGATTCAAAGACGGAAGTTCACAGGCAAAGAATATTGACACAGGCATAGGCTAAATAAGAAGAAGGACCCCAAAATGTTTGCCAAAAGGAGAGGCAGGGATCAGAAGTCAGATTAGCCATTAAATTAGGGGCTGTAGCATCATAGGATCATAGATTTAGAGCTGAAAGGAATCTTAAAGGTCATAAGGTTAAAGCCTGACATTTAATAGATCAGGAAAATGAGGCTCTGAGAAGTTATGAGATTTATCTGAAGTCACACAGGTAGTACTGGCAGAACTGAAATTCAAACCCAAGCTTGAGCTCCAAAGCTAATACTCTTTCCCCTACATCATGCTTTACCAGTACTCAAAATCAGAGCTGGGCAGTAGTAACAGTCAGTGGCCTCAAAAGACTTTAGAGATCAGAGCTATGTCAAAGATGGAAGGAGATCAAAGGTCTAGGATCCTAGGAAATAGTCTGGACTGCAAGGGACCAGAAAGCTAGACAAAGAGAATGGGCACTGCACCAACAATAAGCGAGGACCTCAATACCAGGCCAACACTTCGCCTTAGCCAGAGAATGGCCAGGGGGGGCCTGCTGTGACATTCCACCCAGAAAAGAGGCTGATGTGTTCCAGTAATCAGGCAAACTTGTGGATGGGGTGAAGGGTAGTACTGAGGAGGGGAGACAGGTCTGAGCTGGGAGTAGACAAAGAATAAATCAAAAAGGCATGCCTCCAATGGCAGAGAGAAGACTCTGTACCCCCAACCCTCACATATACACATTAATCTGCAGGGAAGGAATTTTTAAGTCTAAACTTCTTTTATTTTCTACTGATTCCAGTCTATCTTCAAAGTGTCAAGATTCAAAACACTGAAACTGGTTTCCAGAGCAAGGATAAAGAGGCAGGAAAGCAGATCAGGGGATCAACATATAGGGAGCACCAGGGAAGTGACATTTTGTCTGACTCCATTTGATTCCCCAAAGCATTAGTCTTCTTTATAGCATCTCTTGTTGCATTCTTCACTCCTGGCCAGGGCCAGCAGGATAATGGGTGGGGTCTGCCAAGTCTCTTCCTCACTCAGCCAGGGACTGAGAGAAGGGTAGCCTCTGACCAACCCCAGTGAAGAAACCATCAACCTTGGGCAAGGGGATAAGGGATGGATTTTAAAACAATGACTCCACTAAAGTCCTCCTCTGATATCTTATCAAGGTGTGGAAGTGGTCCTGTCTTCTCAAAGGCTATGCCACCAGAGCATAAGCCCTTAAAGGGCCTACTATTCTAGAAAGGCTTATAGGGATAGACTATATGTTATATATCTATATATGTGCACATATACACACACATATGCAGATATGTGTGCGTGTGGTTATAATTATATAGTTTTATATTTGTTGATGTTGTTTTGTGTCTGACTCTCTGTGACCCCAGTCAGAGTTTTCTTGGCAAAGACACTGGAGTCGTTTGCCACTTCCTCCTCCAATTCATTTTACAGATGAGGAAACTGAGGCAATCAGGGTTAAATGACTTGCCCAGGGTCACACAGCTACTAAGTATTTGAGGCCAGATTTGAACTCATGAAAATGAGTCTTCCTGACTTCAGACCCATCACTATCCACTGTGCTACCTAGCCACATCATAGTTTTATATAAATTATGCATATATATCATAATATAATATATAACACATAAATAACATATCTATAGTTTATATTAGTGTAATATATCATTATATACAACATATGTCTTTATCGGTACTAGCAAACGTTTACATGTTGTGCAAAGTGTTTTATCATATATTACGTCATTTGATCCTTACAATAACACTATCAAGTAGGTACTATTATTATCTCCTTTTTACAGCAGAGGAAACTGAAGCTGAGAGAAACTAAGGGATAGCCCAAGTTCACATGTCTAGTAAGGGATGGCACTGCTCCAGGATACAGCTGGTCTTCCTAACTCCAAAGATCAGCATAGCTCACTTTATCACCAAGTTGGCTTCAGAGGGAGGTATACTGGAAAGAGCACTGGTCCAGAAGTTAAAGGACCTGCATTCATATCCCACCTTTGCCATTTACTGGGTGGCCTTGGGCAAGTAATTTAACTTTTGTGGGCTTGAGTTTCCTTATTTGTAAAATGATGTGGTTGAACTAGATGGCATCTGGGGTCCCTTATATTCCTGAATGATTTTTTGGGGGAAAGGTGGCGCACCAACTCACAAACACCTACAATATTAAGGGGGGTTTTCATCACTGTCAGTGGAGAGTGTACCAACTACCTTAGAATATACACATTTTGACTTTCATTTGAAGCAAAATGTTAAGTAAACCTTTCCTTGGAATATCCTAAGATGGGAGAATTAAACATAAATACCTCTGAAGGACAAAATCCATAGACTGCTTAGAAACTGTGTACTAAGAGCACATAAATGTTATCCAAGCAGATATGTTTGCCTATATACGTCTGCCTGCATGTGCATGAAGGAAGAGGGGGCAGTGATTCTGTAAACCCTGGTGACAGCTTACCAAATTCACAAATGAAGGCAAACTCCTGAGTGCAGTTTTCCATTGCAGCCCATTCATAGTAGGAATTCCTCATAATGTAGCCACACTTGGCTAAGAAGGGAGGAGGCTGGTCCTCATGCCAATGGCTGTAGCTTATGTTGGATGTGTCCAACCAAACCATCCACCCTGAGATGGAAACACAATTGTCAGGACTTGGTTAAAGAGAAAAAGTCTTTCCTATACCAAGCAAGATGAGATATGCATTAGAGCTATTCATTCTTTTTTTCCCCCTTCTATTATTTAAATTTATTTTTCAGTGATCAAAAACCTATTTTCTCTCCCTCCCCCACTACTGGCAAAAAAAAAAAAAAGAAAGAAAGAAAAACAAAATCTTTATCCCAAATATGCATAGTTAAACAAAACAAATTGCTAAATTGGCCATGTCCAAAAAATGTATCTCAGAGTTATTCACTCTCAGGCACATAGGAACACAATATTTGGCTGTAGTCTACCTTTCCATATTTATTGCACTTTATTGCTCTTCACCTATCTTTCCTTCTAGACAACTGGCCTGCAAGTTGTTCTAAATAGGTTACATTCCATCTACTGTCTCCTGCCTTTCTCTCCAACTCTTAGAGTTCCCAGACTCTTTCAAAGCTCAAATCAGCAGCCACTTCCTATGTGAGGACCTTCCTGAGGCATCTCTTCCCCCAACTACTAGTGGCACTCCTATAGCAAATTATAGTTTATTGTGTATATATTTGTATTCATTTATATATGTGCATCTTGCTTTCCCCCAGTATTTCATTCTGTTCTATGGGATTGGAAGCTCAGTACGTAAAAATTGTCCACTATAGAAGTTATAAAACAAGGAATGTGTAAACATACCTGATGACTCGACTGTCAGAATCTGCATTGCCTTGGGTATACATTTTGAGAAATGGGATGCTCCATTTGCTTCTTTGCTAAGGGGTTGTATGCTGGAAAGAATTCGATTTGGAGCCGTTTAATCAAGAATAGTGGGCCTTTATAAAACTGCTTTAAGGTTCGCCCAGTGCTTTACAGACATCATCTGATTTGAGCTTCACAACAGCCCAGCAAGGAAGGTGAGTTTATGGATCCCATTTTACAAATAAGGAATGAAGCTCAGGGAGGTTCAGTGACTTACCCAGAGACACCCGACTAGTAAATGTCTGAGGTATGATTCTAACCCAGATCTTCCTGCTCCAACTCCAACATTCTACTCACTGTACCACCCTGCCTCATGGAGAGCTAGTTTGGAATCCTAGCTCTGTTATGAACTAACTTGGCCTTAGACACTTATTAACTGTGTGACTGGACAAGTCACTTAATCCTGTTTGCCTCAGTTTCCTCATCTGTAAAATGATCTGGAGAAGGAAATGACAAACTACGCCAGTATCTTTGCCAAGAACCGCCAGATTGGGCCACAAAGAGTCTGACATGACTCAAAAATGACTGAACAAAAATATAAATGTTGCATTTATTTTTATTTTTATTTTTATTATGGTCTTTTAACAAGTCTTTTCCTCTGCCCTGAGTCTCAGTCTCTTCTTCTGGAAAATAAGGGTGATAAAGCAGACACTACCTGCTCTATAGCATATTTTCAAGGAAAGCACTTTACAAAACAATCTAGAAATGACAATTATTGTAATTATTCCTAAACTTTGAATCAGTGAATCTATCATGTTTCAACATCTCCTTTCAACACAGCCCAACCCATTCCTTTGCAAAGCCCTGCCTTTCCCACAGACCAAAGTGAACCTAAAAAACCTATGTGACTGGCCAGAAAGGGCTTACCCTTTTTCCTGCTGTCCTAGTGAAAAGGAAGCTATATTTGAAGTCTCAAGAAAACCAGGTTAAGATCCTGATTTTCACACATACTGGCTTTGTGACTATGGACAGATCATAGGATCATAGATTTATCACGGAAAGCAACTTTAGAAGCCATCAAATCTGGCTCCGTCATTTTACAGATGAGGAAACTGAGGCCCAGGGGGGTAATTCAAATGGCAAATCTTATTATTCTAACTGGGGAGAAAGTTTTGACATAAGCCAGGAAATCATTTGGTCCTCTGTGTTCTATTCCTTTAAGTTACTGTGCCAAACATAAAGGAGCCTGCCATTTTCATTTATGTGGTTTTTAAAAGGTTTTTTGGTTTCTTAAGAGACAGCATTAGCATTATGGACCAGATAATGGTTACTGACAAACCCTGACCTTGTTATTCCAGCCTAAGCTGTGAAGCAGGAGTCATACAGCTAAGAAATGGCAGAGCCAAGATTTGAACCCATGTATGCCAATTCCAAATCCAGGCAGTCAGTCAGTCTGTCAGTCAACAAACATGTTAAGCATTTATGACGTGTCAAGCACTACGATGTGATAGAGAGATAAACATGGAGTCAGAGGTGTTGGGTTCTGATCTTCTTCCACCCATTAGCAAAATAGAGAATAATCATAATTAGATTAGTTAATTAAATCATAGAATTGTAGAACTAGAAAAAGTGTTTTTATCTGAGGAAACTGAGGTCCAGAGATGAGGAGAAACTGGATAACACCCTGACTCTACTACTGACTTCCTGTGTGATCTCTCTGTGGTCTCTGTTTCCTTAACTGTAAAATGACAGGGCTATATTAGATGACCTCTAAGGTTCCCTCCAACTCTGCATCTATGATCATCCCTCTCCACTATACTGCCTCTCCACAGCGTCTTAGAGCCATACCATGTGGCAGTGCACTGAGTCTCCTTCAAGAGGGGAGCAAGTGATATGTCCAATGAAATTCAGATTAAGAAGTGGAGAATTCATACCTCTATTTCAGAGCCTACCTTCTGCAGTTTCATTCCGTGCGTAGTTCCAAGTAAGTCCTATCCACCACTCCCTTTCTTCAGGAATGTTCTTTTGAAGGAACTGTTGGGTTTCTGGACTGTTGATGAAGATAAGATGGCCCCCCTGCCTCTCACACCATTTCTGGGCACTAGCAAAAGGGCGCTTATGTCCCACAAACTCATAGCATGAGTGATTAAAGGCCACTTGGTTCTTGGAGCAATGGATCCCCTTTTCTGGGGCTGCATCGATGGCCCTCAAAATAAAAGATAAGGAGAACAGAATGGGGACTACAGGCCACATTCTAAGCACTCCAGGGCTACCTCCACCTCTAGGACACATAGGCAGTGTTCTATTGTGGGGGCTTGGTCTGTTGGTTTTTAACCGTGTCTGATTCCATCAATCTCTCCTTCCCCACGTCACCCTATAATAGTAGCAGCCATTAGCGGAAGTCCTATCTTGGTATAAACAGACACCCACTCTCAGTGCTCTCTATACCATCTTATAATAGCTATTGTTTAAATTCCTGTTTCTTATCAGACTAATACATACAGTGCTCTTGGTGGAGGATAGATCAGGTTGATAGATGTTACCTGGTTTTTTTTTTCTTTAATAATTGGAACATCTGCTAGCTTGAGACAAAACTTCTTTGCTATCAGTCATATTTGAGCCAGAAGGGCCTAAAAGTGTGTGAAAAGCTCCCAGCATCTGAAATCACATGATAGACAAGGAATATTAGGCAAATCAGAATGATTGGCTGGAAGAGAAGCCCAATTACTGCTCTCCCCCCCTCTTCCATTGTCTCAGATTGACAGCTGTGCCCCATGATAACAGTTCTCTCTCCCAGATGGTCTGAATAGCTATTAATCTAAGCTTCACCAGCCTTTGTGATATAAACCTTCCCGAATAAGATCACTTTACAAAATTAGTCTGACTCTAGCATAAAAGTGCTTCCTGTGCACCCCAGATAGACCTTGCTGACATTTTCTTTGAGTGAGATGATTTTATAACATAGAATTTCCTTTTTGAATCTGCAGTGGACTTTCATTTGATGAATTGAACTTGAGAAATAGTTATTAAGCACCTACTATGTGCAGGGCCTAATGCACATTACTGGAGTAGATGCAAAGATGCAGGAGATTTGACCCTTGTCCTGTATAAACTTTATGGTACATGAGAGTGTTCCCAGGTATCTGTGTTGGTCTGGGATCAAGCTCATGCATGCTGCTTCAGAAGCCCTACATGTCAGTTACCAGAACTGGATGAGAATGGCCCATAATCCAATCAATCCTAGACCCTAACCGACTTATGTTAATTGGAATCTCATCTGTCTCTCTCACTTTTGTCCAGACCCAAACTGAAAACTGAGATCTTCTAAAATCAACTCAGGTCTAGGTATTTACAGTTGCTCACCATGTTAAAAATCTTTAGCATGTTAAAAGATCAAGTGGCAGGGTTTTAATAGAAAACCATTTAATTAAGACAAAAATGAACAGCAACACACAAAAATCAGTTACTGTTCACATCTCTGGGGCTTAGAATCTCATTTCTCTTTCCCCTAGGGTTGTTTGAAGCTCTGATCCTTTAAACTTGTAATTTTGATAAGGAAAAGTATTAGCACATTCAGAGTTTGATCCTGGATAAACCCTAGTTTTGCTTAATCTCAGTAAAATGACACAGTAAATCTTTGTCTGATCAATGACCTACCTGCTTCCTGGCTTGGATTGCCTCACACACTACCTACTCATTACTCCTGGTGTGGAAGACATATTCTGTTATCCTCGTAGCTGGGATATGTTATGTTCTTGCTCTCTTCTACGTGGGGCTCTGTGCAGATTCCAACAACAACAAAAAAGTCTATTTCATTCTCACAAACCTCCATCATTCTACATGGTCATGAGAGACATCCATTACTTCTCAATCTTTCCATAATTCTCCTCAGCAATCTTGGGTACATAGACTATTGGGAAATGGAGTACTTAATCTCCTCCAATGATGGCTCATGCTCTGCACCCTTGCATTTGTCCTAAGTACACAAAATCCAGGGAAGGCATCAGTAATAAAACCCATGATCTCTGCAATCTATACACAAAGTATAAGTAACAAGCAAAATTAAACAGAACTTTTGACACAAGGAGGTAATATAATCATGAGGTTATTACTGAGGCATGATATGAGACCTATCTCTAGAATATGACTCTAGATATTCAAAAGGAAAAAAGACAGGTAAAAGAGAAGGTATAGCACTGTATATTAAGAAGAAATATTCGTGTGAGGAAATTCAAGAACCAGAGGGAGAAGCATATCAGAGAGCATTTGGGTAAAGATGATGAATGGAAGGAGAAATAGAAATTATTATCATCATCAGAGATGACCTGGAGAGAATGTGGCAATAGATGAAGGGTTCGGGAAAGAGACCTAAAGCCTAGGACAGAAGCAGGATGTAGTAGTGTTATAGTAATACTATGAATATACCCCCAAAGTTCAGTCTTGGGCCACCTTCTATTTTGTTTCCTTCTCTGTCTCTCTCTGTCTCTCTGTCTCTGTCTCTGTCTCTCTTTCTCCTATTGCTTGATGAACTCATCAGCTCCCATGGGTTTAATAATAATGTTGAGGCAGATAACTCCCAAATTTTATATAATCAATCGAAATCTCTCTCCTGAGGCCTGTCCTACCTTTGCAGTCAGTCTTCTTACATTTTAATCCCCTCCACAAATTCTAAGCAGCCACACTGGCCTGGTTTGTGGTTCCTCAGATAAGACACTCTGCCTTCATTCTCAGTGCATTTGCACTGGCTTTCTCTCTACGCCGAGAATGATCTTCATCCTCACCTCTTCCTCTTAATTTTCATGGCTTCCTTCAAGGCAGCTCAATTCCCAACTTATTCAGAAGAACTTTTCGGTTCTCTCTAGCTGCTAGTGACTTTCTCTCTAAGATGATATTCCATCTACTCTGTGTACATATCATATGTACCTACTTATTTTCTTGTCAGATACCCCCATTAGAAAGACAGCTCCTTGAGGAACAGGAACTGTTTTTTGCCTTTCTTTGTACTCCCAATGCTTAGCACCCTGCCTGATACATAGTAGGCATTTAGTAAATGCTTGTCACCTTGACTGGGGGAAGAAATGTGCATGGCACATAAATAAATATCTATACACATATACAATTATATACTATATATTTATATACTTTTACAGCTGTATGTGTAAAAGAACTGGTAAAATCACAAAATGCCTCTTCTAGGATATGATGACTTGAAGGAAGTAAGGCACTCTAAGAAAAGGAGGTGAAGAAGGAATGAGTGCACTTCAGGGATCAGGGACAACCCATGCAAAAGCATGGACATGGGAGATAGAATGTCATGTTTCTTTTTCTAATCACTCCCTCCTGGCCAGCTGAATCGGAACTGTCCAGGGGAGGAAATGTTGTGAAGATATTAAGGTCTATACAGGGGTGAGGAACCTGCGGCCTTGAGGCCACATACGGCCTTCTAGGTCCTTGGACGCAGCCTTTTGACTGAGTCCAAGTTTTACAGAACAAATCCTTTTATTCGTGGATTTGTTCTGTGAAGTTTGGATTCAAAGGGCCACATTTTAGGACCTAGAGGGCCACATGTGGCCTTAAGGCCACAGATTTCTCACCCCCTGAGCTGACTCCCACATCCCCAAGACTGAGAATTTTTCTAGAAATTAGACTTATGTCTACTCTAACTTAAATTCTAGTAAAACTGGACAGGCTACTGTTTTCCAGACTTAACATGCTACCTCTTACCTCCTGGTCCCTACCATCACCCCCATTTCTGGAATTCCCTATTCATTCTCCCATCTAAACTTCTTTTAAGGTTTAGGCTATGTGCCTGCCATCTCCTCTATGAAGACTTTCCTAAACCCCCTAGCTATTAGAACTCTTTTCTCTCTCTTTCACCCTCTTCTCCATCGTGTAACATTTAATATGGATACAGATTGTATTCTCTCCAATAAAATTTAAGTTCTCTGAGTGCAGAGACTATTTCGTTTTTGCTTTTTTATTCCCAGTACCTAGCACAGGGCCTAGGACATGTATAGTCAATACCTAATTAAGTGTTTACTGAATTGAATTGAACTGAATTGCCACAACTGAACATCCACAACTTCCTCACCAACTATCTCACTGCCCTCTCTGTATACTTTCCTTATCTCCATGGTCTCTCTTTTGGAACCATGAATCATGATCAAATCAACTCTATCATCATTCTTTTTTTTTTTCCCCTAGGCAATGGGGTTAAGTGACTTGCGTAGGGTCACATAGCGACTAAGTGTCAAGTGTCTGAGGCCACATTTGAACTCTGATCCTTCTGACTCCAGGGCTGCTGCTCTATCCACTGCGCCACCTATTTGCCCCATCATCATTCTTAATTGGAGTCTCATAATCTACTGCCCTAGAGCCCCATTCACCATATTTATATCTCTGGATCAAAGTGCCCCTCCCTGGCCATTTCCTTATATGCAGAGTTTCTCTCATTAGGATATAAGCTATTTCAAGTCTGGACTGAGTTGTTCTTTCCTTTGACTCTCCAATGCACATAGCAGGGGCTCAATAAATGTTTCTTGAATTGCCTTTTCTTTGGAAGATCAATGATCCATCCTACCAAACTTACTCTTTCCATAGGTGTGGTTTGCAGCAACTCTGTACCTTTTTATCTTGTACGATTCTTGCTGTGTCTTTTCCTAAATCCTTCACTTAAGGAGGCTGGATTTGGTTCCCTGAGTTGACTTTATGACTGATGATGAGGTGTTAATGGGCTAACAAGGTGTTAACATTCTATTATCGGGATGAGCCAGCAGTACAGAAGGCAGGGTTTCGAAAAGTACAGAAAATCAGGAACAGGGCCAGGAGGACAATGAAGGCAGAGCAGCTTGGGCCCTACACCAAAGTTATCCTTTGTAACACACTGATCCTTTGGAGGGCTCCAAGGATTGCTGTAGTGGATAGTGGTTTAGGGAGACAATGAGTTAGTGGAAAACACTATAGCTCCATCCAACTGGTAGCCAAAGGACTGGAATGTATGTGCATGTGTATGTGTCTGTGTGTGTATATACATATATATACACACTTATATACATACATACACACACACATACACACACACACTTAATATATACTAGACTTTCTTTTTGCTTGTATTTGTGCAATGCTTAGCAAAGTGCCTTGCACACAGTAAGAACTTTGTGTAACCAATTCACGTATTCACATACAAAGTAAGTAGGATTTTTTTCTCCTGATTTCACTCTTTCCCCCTCAGGTTTCCCTTTGCTCTCTTGTGAGTCCTAGGTATTCATTATAATATGGAGATGAGGGACACAGTGTGACCTGTTTGGCCTATGCCTATGAGCCCTGCCCAAAGGCCCCACTCCACGGACCCTGTATTAACTAATACAAGCTAGAGGACAGGTCAATCTGGGCACAGTTATTTCAGAAGAGGTGATCTTGTGAGCTCCAGACTCTCAGTCCCAGGTGGCTTGCCATGTGCTGTTCTGTTCTATGAAGAAGGTACCTGGCTGGCCATAAAGATGGCAAAGAAGGAGCTAGGAAAGGCTGGTCTGGCATTTCAGAGAAAGTCAACCAAGGTGACCTTCCTGATGAGATCTGAAGGGAGTGGCTTAATATAATAAGGAAACACCATGTGGAGTGGAGTAGTAATAGTGATGCTAAAAAAAAATAGCTAATTCTAGCTAACATTTATATAAGGTTTACTATGTGCCAGGCACTGTGTTAAACACTTTACAGTTGATCCTCAAAAGAACCCTGGGAGGTAGGTGCTATTATTAACCCCATTTTCAAATAAGGAAACTAAGGCAAACAGAGACTAAGGGACTTGCCCAGGGTCACAGAGCTGGTAAGTGTTTGAGGTTGGATTTTTTTTCCTTTTCTTTTTTTTGATATTTAATTTTTATTTAATTTTTTCTCAATTATATGTAAACAAAAAAATTTAATATTTATTTTTAAAAATTTTGAATTTCAAATTTTCTACTTCCCTTTCTACCCCCCTCCCTGAAAAGGCAAGCAATTAGATATAGATTATACATGTGTAATCATGCAAAACATTTCCATATTACCTATGTTGCAAAAGAAAATGCAGCTCAAAAAACCCAAGAATAATAAAGAAAGTAAAAAAAGTGTGCTTCAATCTTTATTCAGACTCCACTAGTTCTTTCTCTGGAGGTGGAGAGCATTTTTCATCATAAGTTCTTTGGAATTGTTTTGGATCTGAGGTTGAATTGAAACCCAGATCTTCCCAATTGCAGGCTCGTCACTCTAACTACTGCACCATTTAAAGAAAAGAGCATCAAGAAATCATTTTTTAAAATAGGAGAGCAAAAGGAAGTTCTGAAGGAGACACAGACAAGTAGGGAAGTGTTGGACCTATCATACTAAATTTAAATTATTTTTTAAAAAACACATATGTACATAGAGGAAAAAACAGACTATGTAATAGTTCACAGTTTCATGTACAATTGTCTTTTTTTTCTTTGTATATAGAAAAGTTCATGTTTATTGACATACATTAAGTTTACAAACAAAAAGGAGACTTAATAAGGAAAATTTAAAAAGCAGACAATCTTGCTAGAAGGCCCGCAAAGGTTTAAAATGAATTCTTCCTGGCCTTGGGTGGGTTCATTCACACCTACCATCTCACTAGAGTTCTGGAAAGTCACCCCTAGCACTGAAGGCACAGCCAGGAATTGATTTGGGATCATGCTTCCCACAGCAAAGGACCATGAGGCTTCTAGCTTGAGAAATAAAAGAGATGCCACACCTTGAAGGTCCTGAAGGGCCTCAAGAATTAATGCTTAGTTCTCTGACTACCATTCTCTGCTGCAGGGCCAGCACTCACTCACTGATCAGACTTTTGCTTGAAACTGCAGCTTTCCCTTTTGTTTGTAGAGAATTTACCATGTATCTTCTTGCAGTAATTAGTAGTAAATACCTTTAAAAAAAACCAAGAAAATGACTTGTGTGTTGTTTTTGATGAACAGGACAGCAGAGGAAGGAAGAACAGCAGTCAAAAAGGGAACCTGTTAGAAGGAAAGGTTTTGTCTGTCAATGAGAGGTCTCCAGCAAGTCAAGTCTGAAGGCTTGTTGGTGGGGATAAAAGTGGGGAGACTGTTCTCCACCCCCAACTCATCCCTCCATAACTCTCCTTCATGAATATAACCCTGAGCATTGATATTACATAGTAATGTTTCAGTATTAGCACGAAAGAATCGCCAGCTTTCTGATGCAGAAAACTAACTCAGAGGGGAAAAGCCAGGAAGGACACAGGCCAAGGTTTTTAATCTCAGGGGCCCAATGACTACAGATTTCAATTAGCAAACTGATAGTGTTATCATTCCAGAGTAAAATATTAACTTTGTTTTCCAGTGGAACCTAGGCATTGATAAAAGAATTTGAAAGATTAAATTCCATTCCAGCATTCTTCAGACTCTGATTAAACTGCAGGAAAAACATTCCAGGAAATAGATCCCTTACTCTGGGATTCAGAGAAACAGTGATAGACTATAGACAGACCAACAAAACATTCCACTTAAATCCTCATGTTAAAGGGTTAATAGTAATAGTTCACATTTATGTAATGCATTATCTGATTCTATCTTCCCAGCAAGAGAACAGAATAAAGGGGGTTGGGGGCGGCGGGATAGGATGAAGGGAAATATACTTAGTTTTTCACAACATGATTATTATAGAAGTGTTTTGCATGACTACACATGTATAACCTATATCGAGTTGCCTCTCAATGAGGGTGGGTGGGGAGGGAGGAAGGGAGAGAATTTGGAACCCAAAGTTTTAAAAAAAAATGTTAAAAATTGTTTTTACATGCAACTGGGAAATAAGATATACAGGCAATGGGGTATAGAAATCTATCCTGCCCTACAGGAAAACAGAAAAGGAAGGAGATAAGAGTGGTGGAGCATGATAGAAGGGAGGGCAGATTGGGGGAAGGGGTATTCAGAATGCATGCCATCTTGGGGTTGGGGGGAGGGGAGAGATGGGGAGAAAATTTGGAACTCAAAATCTTGTGGAAGTGAATGTTGAAAACTAAAAATAAATAAATTAATTATCTTCCCAACAGTCCTAAAGAAGATAATTATTATTATTCCCATTTTCCAGATGAGGAAACTGAGGCTCAAACAGGAAAACGGTTGCCTACAGTCTTGAATGAAGAGGAAAGATTGGAACTTAAAAACAACAGGTCTGCTGGCTTCAGATCAATATTTCCCAATCTCTGAGTCTAGGACTTTGACACTAGTCAGAGGAAACTTTCTACCAGTCTGTAAAACTTTTACTTACCAAGTGTAGCTTTTAAAGTTTTTATAACCTCTAAATTAAAAAAAAATGAAACCAGCTCTCCTTTCTCCCTGACAAAAACTATTTGACAAAAACTGCTAGGAAAACTAAAAAACATCCTGGCAGAAATGAAGCATAGACCAATATCTCATATCATATACTAAGATGGGGGCAGCTAGGTGGCACAGTAGATAGAGCACTGGGCTGGGAGTCAGGAATAACTGAGTTCAAATCTGTTCTCAGACATTTGTGTGACTGTGGGCAAATTACTTAACCCTGTTTGCCTTAGTTCCTCATCTACAAAACAAGCTGGAGAAGGAAATGGTAAACCACTGCAGTATCTTTGCCAAGAAAACCCCAATTGTGGTCATGAATAGTTAGATAAGACTGAAATGATTAAACAACAACAACAAATATTAAGATAAGCTCAAAATAGGTACATAACTTAGACATAAAGGGTATCATAAGCAAATTAGGGGAACATTAAAAAATGTACCTGTCAGATTTATCGATAAAGGAAGAGTTTATGACTAAATGAGAGATATAGAAGATCAGGAGAGACAAAAAGGATAATTTTAATTACATGAAATTAAAAAGATTTTGCACAAACAAAACCAATACAGCCAAAAGTAGAAGGAAACTAGAAAAAAATTATATAGCAAATTTCTATGCTAAAGGCCTCATTTCTCAAATATATAGGGAACTGAGCCAAATTTATAAAAATTTATTAAAAAATCCTTGAAGGAATTAAATGATTCTTCATAGTAATGATGGGAAGGGAGTACATTCCAGGTGTGACCAGAGCAAAGGCCTAAAGACTGGAGGAGTGCTATGTGTGAGGAACAGTGAGGCCAGTTTGTTAGATCATAGAGTGTAGAGTTAGGAATATTGTATAATGAAGTTGAAAAGATAGGTTGGGGCCAGGTTGTGAAGGGCTTTTAAAAAGTCAAGTAGAGGAATTTATATTTTATTTTAAATGCAATAGGGAGCTATTGGAGTCTTTCGAGTAGGAGAGTGGTCAGACTTTCACCTAAGAAAATTACTTTTGAAAAAAAAAAAAGGAAAAATTACATAGGCAGTCGTTTGAAAGACAGATGGGAATAGGGAGAGGCTTGAGGCAGGGAAACCAATTAGGAGACCATTGTAATAAATTAGGCAAGAAGTGATGAGGGCCTGAACTAATGTGGTAGTTGTATGAATATGAGAAGGGGTCAGAGTGAAGAGATGTTGTGGAGGTAGAAACAGCAAGATTTGGCACCTTACTATGTGTATAGGCTGAGAGATAGTGAAGAGTTGAGGTTTTGAAACTGGACCCAAATAGTAGTTCCCTTCTTTGGTCCCTCTCCTTCTTGAAAGGTGAAATGATCATTGTCAAAAAAATTAGTAGCAGCTATGATTTTCAGGAAAAGATGGCACCAGCAAATTTCTGGACAACCCCTATCCTGACTCATTTTATCATGCCTCTAGGCTGAGCTTATACTCTTGTTTCCTAATAGCCTCATTTATTTTTTCCTCCAGTTAATCTTTCCCCCCCCCCCAAAAAAAGGACCAAATCAGATAATATTTGTAAGGGGCATAGCACAGTGCCTGGCACATCATGGGTGCTATATAAATGTTTATTTCCTCCTTCCCTCTCAGCATTAAGACTTCTACTACTTATTGGCCATACTTTGCACATCTGTGCAGTGATATCTAAGGCAACAGGTTTTATTGTTGGTTCCTTCCTTGTATTTTGTCTCCTATTATTTTCTGGGTATTCTACTGATATTTTTCTTCTAAAATCATAGCTCCTCTATGTAAAATTTAGCCACTACCACCAAGTTAATTCAAGTGAACCTGTGATATCCCTTCCCCTTTTTGTAGTCGTAGGTGCCAGCCCTCTCATAGGGTGGCCACCGTACAAGCCAACCACAGCCCCATGCACTTTGATCCCTTTTTAGAAAATTGCATCTACATGGATTGTAAACTCCTCTTAAGATAAGACTAACCCATCCTTTTCTATAAATATGCACCTATCAGGACTGTCTTCTCTTATTACGAAACTTGTCTTTAAAAACAGCATAAAGCTTGTGAACTCAATGTGTTTTTGCCTTGGGTGCTACAATAAACTCCTTTAAATTTTCTCTTCCTGGGCTTGCTTCATTATTGAGGGCAAGGCCTAAACAAAGATTTTCTTTTAATACCTCTTTCTGATATTTAGCTTAGTTGTTACATGCAGACAATTTTCTACCTCTTGCCTCCTTTAAAAGTTCTCTCAATGTGACTAGGAAGGCTCCAGGCAAATACATATTTTCCAGCCCTTGTTTGGTGTATTCCACTCCTTTTCAGGAATATGTCATTACTATATTTTAAACTATGATCTAGAAATTAAAATTCTGTTCTCAGATATACTAACCAGCTGTTCACTTCCTAAATTTGCCATTTTCTTCTCAAGGTCCTACTTTTCATTAGTACCAGTGATGAAAATACCACCTTTGACCCTAAGGTCTTTCCTTTCTTTTTTATTGTGAACTTAATAATTATCAACAAACACACTTATTTCACTGTACAAAGCAGACTAAGTGAATTGTATAAGCAGCTCTTATGCTCTGTTACATAGAGTTTGTTTTTTAGGATGCAGATTAATTTTTCAATTCAATAAGCATTTATTAAGCAGCACCTATTATGTGCCAGGTACTGTGCTAAGCTCTTGGGATACAAATAAGAAAAAGACACTGCCTACCTTCAAGCTTACAATCTAATGGGGGAAAATTGAGTTGAAATCAAGTAGAGCTGCAGATGGAAAATGGAGAATCAGCTGGAAAGTCTAAATGTTGCCCTTTATAAAGAAAAGCTCTGTGTGTGTGTGTGTGTGTGTGTGTGTGTGTGTGTGTGGTGTTATGGGAACATATACATTAATCTATGAATATACAAAATTTAACAAAATTGTTCTGTTTGTGTCCCCTTTAAGATCTTTTTGGTTTTCTTTTGTGCATTAAAAATGTTTTATTGATGTTCTTTTTTTTGTGTTTCTATCACTACCCACCAACCTGCTCCCCCTTTTCAGTTTCTTTGGCCAGTTTTTCAAGACTTCATAATCCTTAGATGCTTTATTCTTCAACTCAATGGTTTTGATTTCTTTTAGGACTTGACGTAAACAATAAAAACTAGCTCCATCTTGAAGCCATTGTTAATCTTTAGTAATCAGCCAGCTGATGTATTACTACGTTGATATACTCGTAATAAAGAATTTTCTTTGTCTTGAGCTCCCCCTTCCCTAAAAAATGACAAAGCAATAAAAAATTAACTTGAACTCAATCATATTCCCTAGATGATTAATATTAAAAGGAGTATATAGATATATTTCTAGCCCATTCCTCCCCCCATCTCTATGAGGAAAGCAGAGTGGCCTTTCCTGCTTCCCCTCTGGCAGGAATGAAAGTCTCCCTTGGAGATGTGTTAGGAGAGATGAGGCTAGAGATGCCTATTCGGCCTCCCTTCAAGCCATACAATGTTAGTCCCTTCACAACACATGGAGCCTCGCTACACACTTGAAGCCCCTCATTCATCATTCTCACTTTTTCCTTACACTTCTTATCTCCTAATTGCTGTATCATAGTATTTCAGTTTTATTAGCTGGGCTGGGCTCTGGCGCCCAATGAATCATGATGTGATTATTTGATTCCTACCTTTTTAAGTCATACAGCATAGTATTCCCTTTTATCAATCCTGTGTTCCAGCTAATAAAGTCCTGGTTCAACAAACATCCCATCCCCCCACCTCCATGCCTTCACTGAGAGCTGGATGACTTCAAGGTCTCTTCCAACTCTAGATCCATTATCCTATCTATGGTCTTTGCCTCTCAGAATCTATGCAATCCTTCCAGGCTCAGCTTTGGTTACATTTCTTCAATGAAAGGTTGATCTCTGATTTCCCCACCCTTGACCCCCTCAGTCTCTCTCCCTCTTCAAATCACCTGGTAAAATACTTCTCTGGATATATGTTATACTTGTAGTCTATCTCCTCCTCCCAGAAAGTCAACTCCTAGAAGATGCGTTGTTATGGTTTTACCTTTGTATGCCCATAATAGGCCTTAATAAGAGTTGGCAGAATGTGAATAATTTGAATTTGAAATTCAGCTTTTTTAAATGTGATTATCAAGCCATAGTGTATGCTTATCTCAATTTTAGTTCAATGTTGGAAGCAATGTAGTATAGTGGAAAGAGACCTGGATTTGAAATCAAAAGACCAAGCTTTCAATCTGACTACTTTCTGTAAGAGTGGGCACAGCTAGGTCACACAGTGCATAGAGTACTGGATTTGGAATCAGAAAGACCCAAGTTCAAATTCTGTCTCAGACACTTGCTAACTGTGTGGCCCTGGGCAAATCACTTTACCTCTTAGCCTCAGTTTCTTCATCTATACAGGGTTGTTATGAGGATCAACTGAGATAATATATGTAAAGCACTTTGCAAATCTTCAAAGGATAAATAAATAGCTATGGGGCAAATCACTTCACCTCTAGGTCTCAGTTTCCTCCTCTGTAAAATGAAGGGAGGTTAGACTAGATATTCTTTTTCCTTCCACCTCTGGGATTCTGTGGGACCAACTGTGACATTTTCTTTAGTGGACAAATTTTGGTCCCCTATAGGTCATCCTTTACCTGTTCAGAGCCCCAAAGAGGATGGCTTGGCTGACTTCCTCTAGAGGCCCCTTCCTGCATCTCAGCTAGACTCGAAGGGAGTAGTTCTCAAAACATTTTGGTCCCAGGACCCCTTTATGAGGACCCAAAACCACTTTTGTTTATGTGGGGTCTCTCTATTGACATTTACTATATCAGAAATTAAAACATTTTAGTATTATGAAAATAATGTTGACCTCACAGTCCCCCTTAAAAGGATTTCAGGAACCCTCAGGGTCCTGAGAACACACTTTGACAACCACTACTCTAAGGTAACATGACTTTTCCGTCTGCACTGTAATAAAGATAAGGGGCTGTGAGTCTAACTTTGAACCTTGGCATCTAAGATATCAGAGCTTTAAATCAGTACTGTCCCTCATCTGTCCTAATTAAAAGGATCATTTTGATGGCAGCTTAATTGGACAGCAGCAAAGTCATAGAAATTTGACAGCTTATATCATAAAAGGGAAACATTAACTTGTTTTAGGCAATAATTCAATGAGGAAACTCTTAGGGAGCAGGGGTTAACTTTCCTAAACTTTGCAAATCCCAAACCCTAAGCACAGGGCACTTAATGCATGTCTTTTTAATTAAGGAATTTGTTGGAAATGCAAAATTATGAAACAGGTTTTGATTTTGGATTTTAAGACAAAGACGTCTCCCCTAGTCAAATTAGTATTTGTTTATTTTTCCAATCTTGTGATAGTTTAGGATTTTGGCCCTTGCTTTGGAGGAATTGGTAGCTCTCTCCCAATGCAGCAACATTTCTTTTCCCTGCATGGATGGGGCCATTCCACTTCTATTCGATGCATTTCAATCCAACAAGTGCCTACTATGTGCAGAACCCTTTTCTCTCCCTCCTCATCTCTGCCTCCTGGATTCTTTCAAAATCTTACCTTCTACAGCCTTTCCTAGTCCCCCTCAATTCTAGTGCCTTTCTTCTCGATTATTTCCACAATTTATCCTGCCTATAGCTTGACCGTACATATCTATTTGCATGTTAGGCTGTGAGTTCCTTGAGGGCACAGACTGTGCTTTACCTTTCTTTGTATCCCCAGCACTTAGTACAGTGCTTGGCACATAACAGGTACAATAAGTGTTTATTGATTGGCTGAAAAAGTGTAAATAAGATTCATGGTACAGTGGAAAGAATGCTGGATTTGGAGTCAGAGTACCTGGATTCATATCCCACCTCTACTACATCTGTATGACCTTAGCCGGGTGACTTAACCTCTCTAGGTCTCAATTTTCTTATCGATAGAATGATAAGTTGGGACTTGATCAGAGCTGTCAAACTCTGGAACTCTTGGGGTCCCCAGAATACACTTTGACAACCATTGCTCTAAGGTCTGCACTCTAGTGAAAACGAGTGTTGTACAGGAACCGGACCAAAATCTAATTGGGAAAGAATTAACAAAATAAAAATAAAACAATAGAATATGGATGATGTTAATATGTGGTTTTCTAAGTCCATATGTGAACCACAGAGATCCTTATTTACAGTTCAGAGGCCTCTGTTTCTATTTGTGTTTGACACCCTAGCACTAGATGACTTCTAAGATCCTTTACAACTCTAAATCTATGATCCTGGGACTTAGTCCCTGCCTTCCTGTACCTCATAAGGGGATAAGATACAGAGAGAGAGATAACCATAAATGATAACATTACAAGAAAAATGCATGAGAGAAACAGACTAATAGCTTAGACCTCAGATGCTGAAGGGGCAGTTCATTAGTGATAGGTTCTTGTTCAGTTGTGTCCAACTCTTTACATCCTACTCTCCGTGACCCCAGTTAGGGTTTTCTTGGCAAAGATACTGAAGTGGTTTGCCATTTCCTTTTCCGGCTCATTTTACAGATGAGGAAACTGAGGCAAACAGGGTTAAGTGACTTGCCCAGGGTCATACAGTTACTAAGTGTCTGAGGCTGGAATTGAACTCAGATCTTCCTGACTCCAGGCCTGGTGCTCCATCCACTGCATCACCTAGCTACCCCCATTAGTGACAGGACTGGAGGCTAAAGGAAAACTTCACAAAGGAATTGGGATTTGAGCTGCACTTAAAGGCTGGATAAAAATTCAACGAGTAAAGAGGCAAAGGAAACAGTTTGGTCAAAGGCACAAGGGCGGGAAAGAATACCATGTGATGAGGGAACAATGTGGCAGTGGCTTTAAGTGTGGGAGAGAAGTAAAAATGAGATAAGTCTGGAAGGGTCGACTGATACCGATTGTGGAAGGCCTTGAATGTCATACTAAGGAGTTTGAACTGTCCTTGGTAAAGAATAGTGATGCAACAAAGATTTTTGAGCAGAGGAATGCATAAAGAAAGAAGAGGAGAAGTGAACAGAAGCAGAAAGAATCACTAGGAAGTTAATCACTAGTAAGAGTCCAGGGCAATAAAAATAAAAGTCTGAGTTCTGGTGGGAGCAAGAGAGGAACGAATAGATTAGAGAGATATTATCCCTGTGGAATTAATAGGAAACAATAGCAATAATAGTATCTAACACTATATAGCATTTACTATGTGCCAGGTACTGTGTTAAGCATTTTACAATTATTATCTCATTTGATCCTCATAACAACCCTGGGAGGTAGGTGCTATTTTTATAATTGTTTTTACAGATGAAGAAACTAAGGCAAATTGAGGTTAAGCATTTGGCCCAGGGTAGCTGGTTAGGTATGAAAATTGGGGAAGAGGAAAAAGCTCTTTGAGTATGGCAGACTAGGTGAATGGTTGTGCCACAAGCAGAAATAATGAAATGAGTTTGAGCTGGAATGTTCTCCTCAGACTTTAGTCATTCAGAAGGGTTTGCTCACAGGTATGAAAAATTGGCAATACTGAAAAACCTACTGGCTACAACTTCGCTCTGAAGCTTTTCACCTTCTTTTAAGTGTAGCGTCTGGGCACACCCACAAATTTTTGCCGAGCTGGCCTCCCAGGAGATGGCTGCCCCAGGTTCAAAGTATTCTGTAGGTCCACATCCTATAAAAACATAACTCACAAGCCCCCATAAATGTATTTGCCTTTGTTGTTGTTGTTCGTCCTTCATTCTCAAAGAGGACCAACGACATCAGGAGGGTGATGTCTTGACTTGCAAGTGAATTGGATTTAGGTGAGGCAGGGCTGTGCAAAGTCATCAGCCTCACTCTCTCCTCCAGAGTCATCAAAGTGCAGGGGCAAGTCAAGATTACTGGTGATGACCCACATTTACCTTTAATAGCGAGCTAGAAGCCACAATTAGTTTAAAACAATGATATTTCGGGGCAGCTAGGTGGCGCAGTGGATAGAGCTCTGCCTTGGAGTCAGGAGTATCTGAGTTCAAATATGACCTCAGAGACATGACACTTACCAGCTGTGTGACCCTGGGCAAGTCACTTGACCCCAACTGCCTCACCAAAAGACAAAAACAAAAAACAAAAAAAAAAAACCAACAACAAAAAACAACTAAAAAGCAAACAAACAACAACGATATTTCATGAAATATTATACTAAAAAACATAGCAACAAAACATTTCTTGCACAGATCTAGAACATGTTCTCCTGCAAAATATAAACAGCATCAGTGGAAAGAGTGGACATATATAGGAGGTACATAGACAAACATTAGGAACATATGGCTGAGGCACACATATGGAAGGAAACCTCCAATAACACTGATGTCTTCTACAGATGTTACTGATCTGTTCCAGTTGGCTCTGCTCCCTTCCTCTCTCTATTAGATGGGTCTGCTTCCCATCAGTCTTGGAGTTTCTGCAGGATACTGCTTGGCCAGATACTGCTTTGCTGGATGGATAGCATCTACTGAATGCCTTTAGGCTGTAGCCTCTGCCACCTCCAGATTCTGGCTCAGCTGAAATCTTTGGATTTATCTTTGCAGTGGGAGTATGACACATGCACAGAATGCCTTTGATGCTACTGACCATATGGGAGAGGCTGGGAAACCTGCTTCTAGGAGACTCATATAATGGAAGTAGCTTGGAGAGACTTTGGAACATATGTAGAATTTCTATACCTGGTTCCAGTCAACTAACCCCATGGTGATTGACAGCTTCTGAAATGGTTGCCTATTTAGAACTGTGAGAGACTTCAGCAGCACTAGCCCACCAAAGCTTCAGCTACTCTTTAAGTTGCTTACACTTGGTTTGATTCCTTGCTGGTATGTTAACACAACACTATATTGGCCTTCTCCCCTCTGAGGCCAACATGTGGCCCTCATGAAAAGCAGCACAGTCCTTTGCCTCTGCATTTGTTCTTTTCCATTAAAGTTGAATGGATTGGAGACTATGACCCTATCAGTTTCAAAAGGTCAGGAGAATAAGCTTCCTGGATTCTAAGAGCTACCTAAAGTATGGAATTCTAGGAGTCTACATCCATGCTAGTTTTTTCAGCCAGCCTAGCATCAATGTCAAAAGACATTCTTCTGAACCCAGTCCAGTAGTGATTGAGATGAGGACTCATCCAGCAGTCATGTAGCAACTGGATGTGAACTTGGTGGGACCAATGATATGGAGGGACTGTGCTAATTCTGAACCCACTCTCTCCCAAAGACTGAAGTAGTATAGTGGATAGAATGTCCCTGAGATATTGAGAGAAAATATATGTACTTTTGTTATTGGTATATCTTTGAAATTAACATCCCCTAAGCACGTTAATGTTAAGTGGTTAAATGGAACTGAGGACAACTACTGATACCTAACAGAAGTAGGGGAGAACACAACTAGTTCTCATTGATGTTTTAGAGAAGAGACACACTCCCAACCCCTCTGGGTACTCCTTGAATTCTCAGTGTCAGGTGTAACAGGCCCTTGGAAGAGTAAGACTAGAGAGATACTTTATCTTCCTAATGGAAGAGCTGGCGCTGCAATGATTTCTCTCCTTAAAGTCTACACTATACACAGTGAACTAGAGTGGGGATGAGAACAATTGAAGCAATCATCTAAGGTTTCTTGAAGGAAATGACACTAAACTCAGCTTTGAGGGGAGCTGGTGGGTCCAAAAGCTGATGCTGAGAAATAAGAGGTTTCTAGGCATGAGGGATACTGTGCAAAAGCACGAAGGTGGGAGATGGAATGTCACATGTAGGGAACAGCAAATAAGTCAGTTTGGCTAGAATGTAGAATGTATGAAGGGGAGCAATCAGAAAGATTACTGGAAAGATAAGATTGGTAGATTGTGATGGGTTTAAATGCCAAATAGGTGTTGTATTCTATCTATAAAACAGTGGGAAAAGATTCAAGCTACTTGGGGGCAGCTAGGTGGCACAGTGGATAGAGCTCTGGCCTTGGAGTCAGGAGGATCTGAGTTCAAATCTAGCCTCAGACACTTGACACTAGTTGTGTAACTTTGGGCAAATCACTTAACCCCAACTGCCTCACCAAAAAAAAAAAAAGCAAAAAAAAAAAGATTCAAGCTACTTTAGCAGGGGAGTAGGAATATCAATTCGACAGCTATGTAGAAAATGGATTAAAAAGGGGAGAGACTAGATAAAGGAGGACCAATTTGGAACGGATGAATAAATGAAGAAAGCATTAATCACTGTGTATAAGGCACTGTGCTAATTGCTGGGGATAAAAATAGAAAACTATGACAGTCCCCGCTTTCAAGGAGTTCACATTCTAATGGGGGAGAAAACACATATGGAAGAGTTCAGCTGCAAGTGACAAAGAAAGGTCCCATAGTCCTTAGAAGTTAGCAGCAAAGCAGATGACAATGCCTTTTCTTTAATGCAATTTCCATTGACATTCACTGCCGAGGATTTTGGTGGCAAGAACTCTCTAAATGATCGGTAGCCACAGCTTTAGCAGCCACAGGAGCAGTTGCCAGGTTGTATCTCCTCAGGGGTTGCTTCCCAGGATGATGGCCAAGATGGTGGATAACGTAGTTTGACTTGCCTAGCACATACTGCCTCGTGTCTCTCCCTCAGGGTGCCTTGTAATCTAGGTTGGCTTGCCTGCCCCGTGGGCAACATGCGGTAGGGATGGCTGGCCCTTTCTCCACAAGAATTGCTTCTTCAGTGAAAGAATGCAAAACATAATTTCGTATTAGTCATATCACAAAAAAAGCAAAAAAAAAAGTGAAAAAATATACTTTAATTTGCACTGAGTTTATCAGTGTTCTCTCTGAGGATGGATAGCCTTTTTCATCACAAGTCCTTTGAAATTGTCTTGGATCATTGTATTGATCAGAGTAGCCAAGTTTTTCACACTTGATCATCATTACTACATTGTTGTTACAGTGCACAATGATCTCCCAGTTCTTCTCACTTCAGTTTGCAACAGTTCATATACTGTCTTGCCATTTTTTTCTGAAACCACCCCCCCCTTTTCATTTCTTATAGCACAATAGTACTCCATCACAATCATATGCTACAACTTGTTCAGTCATTCCCTAATGAAGATCATCCCTCAATTTCTAATTCTTTGACACCACAAAAAGACCTGCTCTAAATATTTGTACATATAGGTCTTTTTCCTTTTTCTTTGATCTCTTTGGGGTACAGACCTAGTAGGGGTATTGCTAGGTCAAAGGGTATGAAGTTTTATAGCCCTTTGAACATAGTTCCAGATTGCTGTCCAGAATGATTGGACCAGTTCACTATTCCACCAACAGTTCACTAATACACCTATTTTCCTCATCCCCTCCAGCATTTGTCACTTCTGATAGGTGTGAAGTGGTACCTCAGAGTTATTTTAATTTGCCTTTCTTTAATAAATAGTGATTGAGAGCACATTTTCATATGATTATAGATAGCTTTGATTTCTTCTTCTGAAAACTGCCTATTCATATCCTTTGACCATTTATCAGTTGGGGAATGGCTCTTATTTTTATAGATTTGACTCAGTTACCTATATATTTGAGAAATGAGGTCTTTATCAGAGAAACTTGCTATAAAATTTTTTTCTATTACTTCACTGTCTATGGTCCTTTTAGTAAAATGTTGTTTCCCTGACTATCTCTTTCAATTAGGTCAAATTTTGCCTTTTCTTTGTCTGAGATCGTAATTGCCACCCCGGCCCCCTTCACTTCAGCTGAAACATAACAGACTCTGCTCCAGCCCTTCATTTCAACTCTGTGTGTATCATTCTGTTCCAAGTGTGTCTCTTGTACACATCTTGTTGGATTCTGGTTCCCAATCCATTCTACTACCTGCTTCTGTTCTATAGGTTCGTTCATTCTACTCACATTCACAATTATAATCATTAGCTGTGTTATTTCCTTCCATCCCATTTTCCTGTTTATTTCTCTCTCTCTCTCTTTTTTATCCCATCTCTCCTCAAAAGTCTGTCTTGCTTCTGAGCACTGCCTCCCCCAATCCACCCTCCCCCTTATCATCCTTCCCCATTTCTCTTATCCCCTTCCCTTCTCATGTCCCTATTGGGGAAGATAGATTTTTATACTGAATTAAGTGTGTGTGTTTATATACATACATACATAAATGCACACACATAAATATTCTTTCTTCTTCAAACCAATTCTGATATGACTAATATGAAAGTGAGGATCAAGCCTACCCTGCCCCATTTCCCCCTCCATTATAAATCCTCTTCTTTGTGCACATCCTTTATGTGGGAAAATTAGTCCAATTCTATGTCTCAATTCTGTCTCCCAGGGAATACCTCTTTCTCATCCCTACATTCTTTTTTTTTGGAGAGCATCCCAACAAAATCAACCCACACTAGTGCCCTCTGTCTATTCAGACTCCTCTTAACTTCCTTAATAATGATAAAGTTCTTAGGATTTACATGTATCATCTTCCCATATAGGAATGTAAACAGTTTAATTCCATTGCATTCCTTATGATTACTCTTTCATGCTTCTCTTTAGTCTTGTGTTTGAATGTCATATTTTCTATCAGTTCTGGTCTTTTCATCAGGAATGCTTTAAAGTAGTTATTTCATAAAATATCTATTTTCCCCCTGAAGAATTATAGTCACTTTTAAGGGGCAGCTAGGTGACACAATGGATAGAGCATTGGCCCTGGATTCAGGAGGACCTGAGTTCAAATCTGTCCTGAGACACATAACACTAGCTGTGTGACCCTGGGCAAGTCACTTAACCCCATTGCCTAGCCAAAAAAAAAAAAAAGAATTATAGTCACTTTTGCTGGGGAGGTTATTCTTGGTTGTGATCCTAGCTCCTTTACCCTCTGGAATATCATATTTCAAAGCTTCCACTCCTTTAATGTGGAAGCCACTAAATCTTGTGTGATCCTAACTGTGGCTCTACAATATTTGAATTGGTTTTTTTTTCTGCTTGCAATATTTTCTCCTTGACCTGGGAGCTCTGAAATTTGGCTATAATATTCCTGGGAATCTTCATTTGGGGATCTCTTTCAGGAGATGATGTGTGGATTCTTTTAATTTCTAATTTACTCTCTGGTTCTAGAAAATCATAACTGATAATTTCTTGAAAGATCATGTCTATGCTCTTTTTTTGATCATGGCTTTCTGGTAGTCCAATAATTCTTAAATTATCTCTCTTTGATCTATTTTCCAGATCAGTTGTTTTTCCAGCGAGATACTTCACATTTTCTTCTATTTTTTTTTCATTCTTTTGACTTGGTTTTATTATTTCTTCAAGTCTCATTGAGTCATTAGCTTCCACTTATCCAATTCTAATTTTTAAGGAATTATTTCCTTCTGTGAGCTTTTGTACCTCTTTTTCCATTTGGCCTATTCAGCTTTTTAAAGAGTTCTTTGGTATTGATTGTGAGACATGGGAGACACTGGCAGGGGACCATCCAGCATGGCATGTCAGCATCAAAGAAGGCGCTGTGCTGTGTGAGTAAAGCAGGATTGCAGTAGCTCAAAAGAAATGTGAGATGCACAAATTTAGAGACATCTCTCTCCCAATGTTCACGGTGACTATTTGTGTCCAAACTGATTAGCCATAGTTGGATACGCTGTGCGTCGATCTTGACATTGTTACGTCATTTTGGTCCTCTTCGAGTATGAAGGACAACAACAACAACATGCACTTACTTTACAGTAAGTCACTTCCCCAAGCTAAGTCACAATTTCCCATAAAATAGAGATAATAATACTTACAGCATCGTGAAGATCAAATGAGAATATATAAAGAGGACTTTGTAATCCCTGAAGCTTTAAATAGAATGGAAGCAGTCACTTCCTGTGTGACCTTGGCCTTGTCATGTTAGTCCCCTGGGTCTTGGTTTCCTCACAGCCTCTGAAATCCCTTCTACATCTGGATCTATGATAGAAAGAAAACAGGAAAGAAAGAAAGAAGGAAGCAAGGAAGGAAGGAGGAAATCAGCATTTATTAAGCACTGTGCCAGTGCCAGGCACCATGTTAGGCACTTTACAAATATTATTTCACTTGATCCTCACAACAACCCTGGGAGATAGATGCTATTATTATCCTCATTTGTAAAATGGAGAAACTAAGGCTGAGAGAAGGAAAGGGCCTCGCCTAGGGTCACAGAGCTAGTAAGCCTCTGACACAAGATTCAAACTCAGGTCTTCTTGACTCTAAGTCCAATACTCTAAGCTTTTCTGATTTTCTGGTTTATCTCCACACACCTCCCACCCCACCTCCTACACCTAACCTTTAGTTGTCTATTTCATTCCAACTGCTATTGACTAAGTTAAATCAAAATGAATTAATTGAACAAACATTTATTAAGTACCTACCATGGGTAAGGCCATATGCTAGGTGCTAGGGATACAAAGCTAGGTATGAGATAGAGCCTGTCCTCAAAGAGCTGCAATGTAATGGTGGTAGAAGAGAAATGAGATCAGTGCAAAGGAAAGATCCAGATAAAATGCTGCCAGAAAACTTGAAGAGGAAGGAATCACATTAAACTGCAAGAGGAGAATCTCTAAAGAAAGCTTCTCTAAGGAAGTGATATTTGAATTTGTCCATGAAAGAGGGAGAGACTTCAACAGATGGAGATGGGAAATGAAAATGAGAATGGAGAGTAAATTAAGGCATAGAGGATGACAGGAACAAACACAAAGAAATAGGAGAAGGCAGGGAAAAAATGAGGGATGGAGAGGGGTCCAGTTTATCTGCAATGCCAAGGTGAAGGGGAACAGCATAAGGAAAGGCCAGAGAGATCAGGTGGAGCCAGACTGTGAAAGGCCTTGAATGCTAAGATCAAAGTAAACACTTATGTATCATTCTTTCACTTTCCTTTATGCAGGCAATAGGTCCCCCAAAGAACAGAAAATATTAGAGTTGGAAAAGGACTTCGAGATCATCACAGTAGAATGAAAGCTCTTTGAAGGTGGGGACTGTGTTATTTAGTAGGAACTTAAAATGTATCTAGTCCAATGCCCTCATTGACAGAGGAGGAGCCTGAGGCCCAGTTGCCTGTTTCATTTAGATTTTGCTCTCCAATTTTCTGCTTATTCTCTCATTCCTGCAGTTCTCTCCTCACATACCACCTTAGGGTTTTCATTATTTATGACAAGGGCTAGCCCTCAGTGGTATGTGAGGAGAGAACTGCACCCTGGTCAACTGCGCTTGCTATAGCCTTTCCCAATTGATCAGGGGGTCAGAAAGCCTTCATTCTAGCTTTCACCTGCCCATGGGTAATAGCTGCTGTCTTTATCTTTATCTCTTGTTTATAAATAAAGCTGGGGAAGGCAAAGCAGACTACAGGCAGCACAAACATTGGGAAGATCTATTCCCATTATTTACTATGAGGTGGGGCCATGTTAAATTCCAATGGAAAATCGAAAGTACAAAGGTTCACAATGGATTATTTCTTTTGAGACTTAACTCTTACCTCCAGTCACTGCTATTTGAACTATCATTGGACTATCACCAAAACGTCTTCATTCAGCAGCTGACTACCTGGGACACCTTTCTTTGGGCCCTCCATTTGGCACTCTTCCAGGAAAACTACAAAGGTCCATGTCTCTGGTCTGATGGACTGATGGAGAGTTTAAAGCCACAAAGCTTCTCTTCCATGATTAACCTGCGCAAGCTTCATGGGGAAAGTGGTATTTTAAAAACTCTGCCCCTATAAAAGGACCTGCCACTCCTCTGACCTCCCAGAGCTTTCATTCCTTATGGCACTAAGCACTTGCTGCCCTGGGTTAGAGTACTACTGTGCATACCGTATCTTTGTAACCCAGCTTTTGAGTAAGCCTAGAGTGCATGACATGCCTCCCAACCACGTGGGTAAGGTAGACTCCTCTGATTGGCTGCCTTGGTCTTTAAAATCTGGTGAGTCTCTGTTGCGGGCTCTCTTTCTGCCATATTTAATGCTGTGCCTGGAACCAGTGAACTGCCTTGGAAGATCTCCCTTTTACCCATGCCCCCCTCCCCCCATTATGGGAAACGAGCCTGCGGATATTTGTTTCTGCTTTGTGTTATTTGTCCTCAGTTTCTGCCTGAAGGTGAACACAACAGCTAAGAGAACAGCCCAAAGACCTTGGAAAAGAAGGTGAACAGCGCAGGCGCACTAATTTTAAAGGCACAGCCAATCAAGGAGAGTACCCCTCCCCTACCACACACACACAGACAGACAGACACACACACACACACACACACACACACACACACACACTCACACACACACACGTGCTCGGTAAAAATGCTTCATGGTAGGCCCACTGAGCATGCCCAAAGATGAGTGCTGTTCAGTTTAGTCAATAGGCCTTCCTGTGTCCTGGCTTCCTCTGTTCAGCTGCTACCTGCTCAGGAAGAAGCCTCTGTGAGGGACAGCTAAAGGTCTTTTAGTGCATAGCTGAGGTCTCTGAGCCATTCCACTCAGCTGGGCAACCAGCAGAAGACCCAGGGGAAGACTGTTGTTTTGTCTCTGTCTCTCCAATGACGCTGGATCAAAAGTCCAGCACCAAGCCAACTATTTGACTTGAAGTTATAAAATTCCTTTAAACTCCTCTTAAGCCCCAGTTGTCAATCAGAATCACCAAAACACCTTTGAGGACTCTCCCCCAACAGAACCCCACAGGACCTGTTTTGGGATTGAGGCAACAAGACTTCCCACAGCTCCCATGTTTCTTCATATTGGCATTAAACATAAACCTAGAGATAAGAACCAAAGGGCTAGGTGAAGTTGGCATGTGCCAATTTTTGTCTTATATTCTGCCTTTATTAGGCATCTTTTTCAGCAACAGAATCTGGTTATTTGGCATTCTCTATATACCTACTCTGGGCAAGGCATTGTGCTAGACACTGAGTACATGAAACCAAAAATGAATAGCCCTTGCCCTCAAAGAAGGCATTCTATTGGGAGAATACAGTCTCTACACAGCACAGTCTCTACACAGCTAAGTATAATAGAACTAGAACCCATGTTAGTGGAGAGCATAACAGATGACAGAGAGAAAGAGTCACTGTTCAATTTATTGTTCTACAATCTTCTGGAGTTATCATGTTTCTATTTTCTCTGCTGAGGAGAAATGATCTTTGGATTAGAAAAGACTACAAAAATGTCTAATAAGCATCTGATGTACAAAATAAGTAGGAAGATAGCAGAAAGTACCTAATTGCCTTTGATTTCAAGGCAGCAGGCCAGGAGGCAGCTAAGTGTTGGAGTCAGGAAGTCCAAGTCCAGCAGTCTGCAAGGCTATGAGCACATGACTTGGAATCAGAAAGTTCAAATCCTGCTTCACATACTCCTATGCTGTGTGACCCTGGGCAATTCCCTTAATAGTTCTCAGCCTTTCTGTAAAATGGGGATATTAATAGTACCTCCCTCTTGTTGTGAAGATCAGCTGAGATATCATTTGTAAAGTGCTTTGAAAAACTTAAATCTCCACACACATGCTACCTATTATTATTATCATTGCAGGGTACTGAAAGACCAAAGAAAATGGGAGGCTTGCTGTGAGAATAGAGAAGGGCAAATGCTATACTGATTTTATGAAGAGAGTAGACCCTGCAAACGATAGGCCAGCAAACTTGACTTCAGACCAAAACTTGTGTCTTCAGACTTTTCCTTCTCATTCAAAGGAGAAAGCAGTTCACTGTTTGGCGTAGAGGAAGTAGAAACACATGTGAACAGTGTGGCACAAATGTTACCCTCTGAAATGTAGATATGCATATGCTTCTTCCCTGCCAAGTGTGGTTTGTAACTGGGTTGTTAAGACCAGAGTGCTTTCAGAGACTTAAAGAACCTTCCTAAAATGAGGACATTCCTTTAAAAGCTATCTGCCATAAGAAAGTGAATCATAGAATGAGAATCACAGAATCTGAGAGTTTGAAGTGCCCTTGGTGGCTATCTAGTCTAATTCATACATGGAAGAAATACCGCAATTCTAACTAACATATCTGACAAGTGGTGGCTGAAACTCTGAAGACTTCCAAGGAAAGAGAAGCCATTCTCTGTCTCTCTGTCTCTCTCTGTCTCTCTCTCTCTTTTTTTTTTAGTGAGGCAGTCAGGGTTAAGTGACTTGCCCAGAGTCACACAGCTAGTAAGTGTCAGGTGTCTGAGACCAGATTTGAACTCAGGTCCTCCTCAATCCAGGGCAGGTGCTCTATTCATTGTGCCACCTAGTGCCCCAAGGCCATTGTCTCTTAAGGCAACCCATTCCACTTCTGGACAGCTCTAATTGTTAGGGCAGCTAGGTGGTGCAGTGGGTTGGGCACTAGGTCTAGAGTCAGGAAGATCTGAGTTTAAATCTGGCTTCAGACACTTACTAGCTGTGTGACCCTGGCCAAGCTACTTAACCCTGTTTGCCTCAGTTCCTTATCTGTAAAATGAGGACACAGTGGAGAAGGAAATGGTAAACCACTCTGTTATCTTTGAGAAGAAAACCACACAGAAACAGACATGAATTAAGAACAATTGTTGGGTTGTTTTTCTTCACACCAAGTCTAAATTGGCCTCTTTGCAACTTACATCCATTTCTCCTGGCTCTGCCCTATAGGACCAGAAAGAACAAGTGACAGCCCTTCAAATGATGAAGACAGCTCTATGGATCTTCTAGTCTTCTCTTGTTCAGACTAAACATGCTTAGTTTTTTCAAATGATCCTCAAATGACATGGAATCAAGGCCCTGGCTACCTTCCTTTGGATACTTTCTAGCTTATCAATGTCCTTCATAAACTGGCACCTAGAGCTCAACTCAGTATTCCAGATGAGGTCTAATGAAAGTAGGAAATAGTGGAACTATCACCTCCCTATTGCTAGATTCCCTGCCTCTTTTAATATAGCCAAGTATTAAATTCACTTTTTTTGACTGCCACATCACACCGCTGCCTTATATTGAGCTGTGGTTCACTACTGCGTCAGACAATCTCCGGCCTAATCATAGGCTACCCATTCTTGTACTTGTGAAGTTGGGTTTTTTATGCAAATATAATATTTAAAAATCATCTCTATTGCATTTTATCTTATTAGTTAATTCCAATGCTCTAATTTGTCAAGATCTTTCAGGATCTCTGCTCTCTCATCCTATCCTCCCAGCTTTGTGTCAAAGTGCTTTAATGGCAGAAAGCTTTGGTGACCAGTGGGAATCCTAGAAGCATAGATGTAGAGCTGGCAGCTCAAATGTATCTTGGGCAGGCTCCAAGGTTATCTAGTTCAACCCTCTCCTTTTACAAATGAGGAAACTAAAACCCAAGGAGTTCAAGTATGCATCAGAGGCAGGATTTGAACCTAGGTCCCCTGACTCCAAAATTAGTACTCTTTCCACTATCCCACAATAGTGAAAAAGGAAAGCTCAACAATAAGAATGTCTTGTATTCTCCCAGCATTGAGCAAGCAAGAGAGATGGCATATCTGGCAGATAGCAGGATCTTGTCATTAGAACGTGTGGCCTTAGGTCAGATTCATAAGTATCTAATTTTGTTCTTTAAGCAAGAATACAAAATTACACCTCTATGTATAATAGCACAAAGTACTTTGGGTAGTGGATATGTATTTTTATGGATTTTTCATTGAGCATCTTTGGGTACATTCATATTTCATATAATTTTCTCTGCTTTGGGTGCCCAAGGCAAGCACTTCATTTGCCTCGCCCTTGTTATGGCACTGATTATGTTGGAACAGGTATTCCACTCCAGGCTCTACCATAGCTTGCATGAAACCATCTGATGACCTTGTATTGACTCACCAAGCAACTTTCTGATGACTAATATGATTTCCCAAATTACCTTGATACCAAGAAGAGGAAAACTTGGAAAGTGGTTATGAGCATCTGGTCATTGGAATATAGTATAATAGGAATATCATAGAATCATAAATCTAAAGTGGGGAGAGACCTCAAACACCAAATCCATCCTCCTCACTATGCACATGGATGGCGCCATGGATAGAGTGTTGGACATAGAGTCAGGAAGACCTCAGTTTGAATCCTGCCCAAGATACTTGCTAGCTGTGTGACTCTCTCAGCCTCAGTGTCCTCATTAGTAAAAAAGGGATAATAATAACCCCTATCTCCCGAGATTTTTATGAAGACAACAAATGTAAAGAAGTGCTAAATAAAAGCTAGCTACCATTATTGTCCACCATGCCTGGGATACTCTCTTTATTCATCTCCTTCTCCTGGCTTTCTTCAAATCCCATAAAAAATCTCACCTCTAAGAAGCCTTTCCTAATCCCCTTTAAGGCTAATTTCTTCCCTCTGTTGGTTATCTCCAATTTATCCTGTATCTATCTTGTTTGTACATGGTTGTTCACATCTTTTCTTCCCCATTAGACTATGAACTCCCTGAGGGCAGAGACTGTCTTTTGCCTTCCTTTGCATCCCCAGCTCTTAGTGCCATGCCTGGAGCAAAGTAAGAGCTTAATAAATGTTTGTTGACTTATGGATGAGTAAACTGAGGTTAAAGCGGCTAAATGACTTACTCAAAGTCATACAGGCAGAATTAGAAGCAGAGTTTGAACCCAAGACTTCAACTCCAGAGTATGAAAACTCTAGAGATCTTTCTACTGTATATCTGGTATTGCAATGACATCTAGGCTCAGACTCAAGGGGTTGTCATAAGGACCTCATAGGATTTTGAGTTGGGAGGGCCCTTAGAGATTACCTAAATTTACCACATCCTTTTTCTATTTCTAGAAACTGAAGTTCGAACCTGGGAAGGCATATAAAGTGGCAGAGACAGGATTCCAACCTAGGTCCTTGGAATCCAAATCCAGGGCTCTCCCAATACATTGATTTGCCTTTGTAAACTAATGCATTGGAATTGGTATTTGTTCCTCATGAATCACTACGTTCCTCAGAGCTCAATCACTCCTGAGTAAACTGACAAAATTAAGTTTCAGAATACAGAGACAAAAAGATCTTTGATAGACCAGTGGTGACCTCACCAAGAAACAAGTACCCTATGAGGCCAAACCTGATAAGCTGACTACCCAATGCTCTCTTCCTTTATTTTTAACAATAATTTATGTGATTAACTTTAAACATCAAAAAAACCTAAAAGCTTTACAATTTTAACATTGAAAATGTCCTTAATAACCACATTAGTTAGTTCCATCATTATTTTTGTCAATCTTTCCCACATCTTTTTCAAAACAATTTTTTTGAACCAGTGGTGTTTTATCTTATCAGTCCTGCTAGGCACAAAGAAATATATTTTAAAACCATAATCCAAATACCCACCACTTCAAAAGCCATTTGTTCCTTCTCCATGTCCTCATACCCCCCTCAAATGATTTATTAAGTTGTTCTCCATCAGGTACCTGATTGCCACAAATTCACAGATTTGGAATTCCAGGTTTCATTTGGGATAGAATTGGGACAGAATCCTATTGTGATCAAAATACCCTGATTTTTAGCCCAGATTATCTTCTATAAGGGTGAAATCCTTGCACGTTATGGTTCTGTCCTTGACCAAAACCACTTTCACCTACAGAGGGACCACCTGATCTGGGTACTCCACATCTTCTCTTAAGTACTTCTACATGTGACTCTCTTTCTACTGTCTATGGTTTTCGTTCTTTCTTTCCCTTCCTGTTTTTCCCAGGTTCAGTCATCTTTCTCTTGATTTTCCCTCCTCTCTCCTTCTACCTTCTGCCTTTCTTTGCTAATTGGCCGTAAGAACTGAAAAGTTTCCATTTTTTACCGTCCTAATAGAACAGGTTATTTTCTGTTTTAATTCTAAAAGTGAACAAGTAAAAAGTTTTAGGTTTCTCTCTAAAAGAAAAAGCGACTGTGCTTTGTATTCAATGGCCCTGAGTTGCTTTTTTTTTTTTCTGAGACAGGGACTTTCTATAGCAGGGGTTCTCCTTTGGCAGTTAAGTGAAGCCTATGGACCCCTTCTTAGAATGTTTTTAAATAATTGAAGGAAATACTAAATTTCAGTTAGAGGCTAACAAAAAAAAGGTTTTTTTTCCTATCCAAGTTCATAGACCTAAAATATATTCATAGACCCCAAGTCTGTGTACCCCAAATTAAGAACCCTGGCTCTATTTTTTTTTTTATTTCCCAGCTAATGCTGTGATATCCTGCTGCCAGAAGGAATGACATGGGATTAATGACTCGAATGATGTGCTACACCAAGTCTCCTCCAGGGCTTCCTAAATTCCATCCCCTTCAGGATCACCATCCCAAAAGTCTTAGCCCTTGTACTTTGTGTGTGTAAGCAAGGACAACTTGGTGTTGAAATCTCCTACCAGCACGATTAAACCCCAATAGCTTGGTTTCTCTCTGCACTCTCCTATACCACTGAGTTTCATTCCTGAAAGAAACTAGTTTGATGACAAAATGCAGGGCATAGAGCAGTAAAGATCTGGTAGCACAGAGTGACACGCAATTGACCTTTGGTCAAGACCTTTTATAAATAAAGAGTGTGTGTGTGCAGAAAGAGAGATAAAGGCACTTGTGAAGGAGAAGGGCCAGATAAAAAGAGAGAAGCAAGGGGGGCAGGAAGACAGAGCTTGGAAGAGCTCTCACAGGGAAGGAAAAAGGGAGAAAAAGGGAGGGCGAGAGGCTGAAAAAGCTATCTTTCCAGTACATTTCTCCTTCCTCTAATTACATTGTCATTGTTGTTACTCATCAGGACAGCAGCAATACATTCTCTGCCCTGCCATGGATATGATCTTTGGCAAGAACAAGAAGGAACAGCCAGAGCCTTTGAGAGCCAAAATTAAAGGTAAGAAGTGGTAGATCTGGTGGAAAACTTGGGCTGTCTCGGATGGATGAAACCTTTGGGCAAACTGAGGATAAGAAAGTCTGAGGGAGAATGGGCTAGGAACATGCTCACAAACCCCTAAATGCATACAAACCTATACATATACTCGCAAATATAAACACCTTTATTTATCCATATATGTACTTTCACATATTTGTATACAGTTCATACAGTCATACACATCTACTCATTCTTCTTGAAGGTGAACACCCCTTACTAGACTTCATGCTTTATTCCCTCCATCCTTTAGCACAGCACTGGGCATAGTAGGCATTTAACTGATTGATGAATTGGGTTCAGTTCAGGCCTTTCGTTATGATCTCTCTGGTTGCTGCCACTTTTATTGTATATCCCTTAGGCTGTTGGGGAAAGTAGCTAATTCTAAATTACCAGACAGGTACCTAAGTAAGTCAGTGTCAGTCAAACCTGGGAGGCAGCAGCATAATTATATCCAATGATGAGAATAGCTCATGTATTATCTTTGGCTCCAGAACATGAGTGAGACAGAGGGAGGTTTTGGCCCTCTGCATGTTGGCATGGTAGTAGTTGGCTTGGTTGTCATTACTACCAGTAAGGAACATAATGAAAGAAGGACTGGCTTGTAACTAGTGTTTAGAGATTGGAGAATCTTCTTTCAAAATAAGACCTGTCAAGGCTACCTATGTGATCTTGGGCAATAATAATAACAATCATGATAATATGCTAGGGTTTGCAAAATGCTTTCCATTCCTTAAGCAATATACTTTCCATTCAGTAGAGTTGAACTCAAATGGGAAGGGGGGAAGGGTCACATATTAACTTAGAAAAATATAAATTAACATTATCTATGTTGTATTTTTATTTATTTTATTAAACATTTCCTAATTATATTTTAATCTGGTTCAGCTACAAAACTCCCTAGTTTTGCCTGAGCATGCTTTACAAATATTATTTATTCCATCCTCACAACAACCCTGTGAGGTAGGTGCTATTATTATTCTTACTTTACACATGATGAAACTGAGGCTGAGAGATGTTAAATGACTTGTATAGGATCACATAGGTAATACTGACAGATTTTATTTTTAAAGATGTCCAAGGAGATTCTAGTAAGTGCCAGAGGCAGGATTTGAACTCAGGTTTTCCTGACTTCAAGTCTATCATTCTTTTCACTCTGCCACCTGATTACCAATCATCTAACATCTCTAGGCTTCAGTTTCCTCATCTGTAAAGTGGAGGGGGCTGAACTAGATAACCTTTAAGTTTCTTCCTAGCTCTAACTCTATAATCCTATGTTCCCTAACTAATCAATTATCTTTCAACAATAAGAATAGAGTGTGGTAATTGATAATCTAGTCCTTTTTATTTTATTTTATGCTTCTCACTACAGGCATAAAAATTGTTGGGGTGCAGAACAGACTTAATTTTGATACGCTAACAGTACCTAGTGAAAACCAGTCTCCACCTATGAAACACTCATTTCTGGTGTTCTGGATTTTACACATTTGGGGCTGTATGACTTCTGTTCATGTTACACTTCCTTCAGTGGCTCAGTTCTAATCTCAAAAATGAATGTAAATTTTTTCTTCTAACTCTAGGTGAGCTGCCAACTTGGCTTCATGGGACTCTCCTACGGAATGGCCCTGGCATGCACACCATTGGGGAGACTACATATAATCATTGGTTTGATGGTTTGGCCTTGTTACATAGCTTTACCATTAGAAACGGTAAGACCAACAAATCATCTTGGAAGGTAGATATAGCTATTTATTTAAGAATTCCTCTCTCAATAATTCAGTTTAATAAACGCTTATTAATTACCTATTACATACAAATCACTATGCTAAGTGCCTAAGATGCAAAGATGAAAAACAGCACAGTCCTTGACCTTCAAGGAATTTACCATTTAATGGTAGTGGTGGCAGGGTGGGATATAACATGTATGAAGACTGGAAGAATACCAGAGACACAGTGATGGAGACAAAGTCAGAAAAAATTATCTGGAAAAATTTAAAGAGAGAATCTTTTCACCTGGGGCTATGGGGAAGGCTTCCCAGAGAAGGTGGCACCTGAGCTTGATCTTAAAGGAAAAGATGGATTTCATCAAGCAGAAATGAAGAGGGGAGTGCATTCCAGGAATGAGAGACAAATTGCCCAAATGCAGAAAGGGAGATGGAATGTCAGAGTTCAGAGAATAGTCAGTTCAATCAGTTTGACTAGAATGCAGAGTGTCAGAAAAGGAATAATGTGAAACATGGTTGGAAAAGTGGATTACAGCCAAATTGCAGAGAACCTAAAACACCAAGCTAAGAAGTTTGTATGTTATTCTAGATATGATAATGACTCACCAATGGTTTTTGAACAAGGGAGTGATGTGATCAGCCAAGTGCATTATTGGGTTCTCTTCTCTCAATAGTCTGAAGGAGGTGAAGGTGAAAGTCAGCTTTCCCTCTGCAGCTACGGACTTTTGCCTTGTTTTTGAGTTAGCTACATACAGCACAAGTACCCATGGTCTTGGTCAGTTGAAGCTCAGAATCACAGATATAGAAAGCTCTCACAAACTCATAGACTTATCAAGCTGAAAGGGACCTGAGAGGGCACTGACTTAGAATCCAATCCTCTTTGTAAAGAATGAATCACATCCACTGCACAGGTGTCCATCCAGTCATTGCTTGTACACATTACTCACTCTGGACAACTTTGTATAACTTCTTTCTTATCATTCCTGTCCTGACTCCCACCTTTACGTCTTCTTTAGGATAAATATTCCTTTCTATTGGACTTTGAATTCTGTTTGTTTGTTTGTTTTTGTTTTGTTTTGTTTTTTAGGCAATTGAGGTTAAGTGACTTGTCCAGGATCACACAGCTAGTAAGTGTCAAGGGTCTGAGGCTGGATTTGAACTCAAGTCCTCCCAACTTCAAGGCCTGAGCTCTGCCCACTGTACCACCTAACCACCGGACTTTGAATTCTGAAGGGAACATGGTCATGAGGGGAAAGTGACCACCAGCCAGAATAAAAGGAAAATTAATTTTTTATTCCTGGTCCTTAGCTTTCTCAAAGAAGCCTCTTTCTCGCGTGGGAGTCACAAGCTGATTTTAAAAATCAAAAAACCCACTCCCTGGCTTAGGTGAAAGGATTGTTTTCATTAACCCAAAGTTTGGCCAGAGACTGTGAAGTAAATGCCATAACTTATTTGTTTATTCCCTACCCTTCAAAAGGCACACACTTAATTATGCTGAATAACGAGCAGGAGAGGAGAATTCGGGAGTTTCTTCTCTTTAATCTTATTCTGTAATGTCAAGATAGACTGTGGCCCATCTGTGAGGAATTCCAGAGACATGTTTCCTCTGAGCCCTCAAGTTCACTGCACTCCCAGCTTAGTCATTTATAAGAAGTGGTTGGCATGTTTACAACCCAACTGGATTCTATGTTTACATTTTGGGACAAACTGAATTCATTTTTTGGGAAAAGACCAGATCAGAGGCCCAAGGTACCGAATGAATGTACTATTGGTGGAAACTCTCAGTATGTATAGATGTTTCATTTTCTTTTTCGTCTCTTAACGACTTTTATTTGTCAGGATCATCATTTTATGGAGCATAAATGACAAAGGCGAAATTACTTAATTTCATTTTATACCAAAGTAAACCCTTAACATAACTTTCATCAGCAAAATCAAAGCACAAAGATATTACTCAGCGAAAGCTTCAAAGTATATTTTATTTATACGTTTGTTCACATGGCCATGAAATTGTTGACGGTCCCTTGGAGGCAGCTGTGGTGCAATGAAAAGAGCACTGACTGTGGAGTCAGCTGACCTGACTTTGAGTCCCAGATCTCCAGCTTTCTACCAGTGTGGCTTTGGGCAGGTTAGAAACCCTCTCTTGGCTTCAGTTTCCTCATCTGTAAAATAAAGGGCTGGACCAGACGACCTCCAAGAACCAGTCTAGCTCCGAATCTTTTGTCCTATGATCCCTTCCAGGTTTCCACATTTATTTTTTCCTATGATATTTATATTGGTATAATTTGTTTTTACACTATTTAAATATTTCCCTTTACCCTTCACCTTTCTCTCTGCCTTCTTGGAGAGCTATTCCTTGCAACAGAATTTTTTAAAATTGAACTAAGCCAGTCAACATATGGGGAAAAAAATGTGCTGTTACATGTAATATTTCAGGCCCATGAACCTCCATCTCTGCCAAGGAGCAAGGGGGAGGTATCCTTTCAATCTCTTCTTTGGAGCCAAGATTACTTTTTTATACTTTTGAAACATGGTTTGTTTTTGATATTTCGGTCACTATGTATGTTTCCCTGCCTCTGCTTATAACTTTGCACCTATTCATGTGAGTCTTTCCAAGCTGCTCTGTGTATATTATATTCATCAATTCTTAAAGCATGGTAATATTCCATTAACACAAGTTTGTTTAGCCATTCCCCAACTGATGGACATCCACTTTGTTTCCAGTTATTTGCTATCACAAAAGTGCTGCTGTAAGTATTTTGGTGAACATGAAGTCTTTCTTTTAGTCAATGATGTCTCTAGATGGTATATGTTTTGCAGTGGTGATTTATATGTCTAAAGTAAAGACTTCATATGTCTAAAGGCTTAATGCCATTCATGGGGACGTAGGGGTTTTGAAGGAATTGCATATACAGATGCTGGTCAAATTCACCAAGCAGCCACTGTCTTTGATAGTAACACTTTAAGGATTTCTGTCTATGGGAATATGTGTACTTGCTTAGGGAGACAGAAGCAAATTAAAGACAATCCTATAGGACAGAGATTAACTTCCCTAAATTTCAGCTATGAAGATCCATAGACTTAGAGCTGCTAGTGACCTTAAAAGTTATCTAGTCCAAACCCTTCATTTTATGGATGATGAAAGTAAATTCCAAAGCAATTAAGAGACATTCCTAAGGCCATATATGGTATGTCCTAAAAGTCTTAGTGGTGATTTAAGTATTAATAGCTTAAAAGGGCATAAAGACTTCTGGGTCACCCTGTAAGGTAGTAAACAGCAGAACTAGATTTTGAACCTTGGCCCTTTGATGTACAATCTAACATTCTTGACACTACTCCATAGTCTTTGAAAGGGAAGGAAAGGGGGAAGAGAAAAATCATTTATATAGCACCAACTATGTGCCAGGTACTATGCTAAGCACTTTAGAAATATCTCATTTGATCCGCCCAACAACCCTGGTAGGTAGGTGTTGTTATAACACCCATCATACAGTTGAGAAGACTAGGGCAAACAGGGTTTAACTGACTTGCTCAGTCACACAGTAAGTATCTAAGACTGGATTTGATCTCAGGTCTTCCTGACTAGGCTCTGTGCTCTACCCATTGTACCACCTAGCTGTCTATTACCTTTTTTTGTAACGAAAAACTGAAAATTATCTGCCAAACGTAGCCCACCATAAATATTTATCAAGAGATATAGTGGGGCTCACTCATTCCAAATGCAGAGTAATCCAAAATCTATGCCATTCTTTTACAAATATGATCTTTATAAGAAATCTGATTGAAATTTCAACACCTGACGTCTTTCCAAAACAAGATGAATGAATGAATAAAGCATTTATTAAGTTTTGACTATGTACAAATCACCGTGATAAGCATTGGTGATACAAACAGAAAAGTAAGACAGCTCCTGCTCTTTAGGAGCTCACATTCTTATGGGGAAGATGATACATAGGAAAGGTTTCAGCTGCAAGTTAGAAGGAAAGGTAGATGGTAATGCCTCTTCCATAATGTCATTTCCAACTGATAAAATTACATCAGTTTCTGATGTTGAACCATTTAACTATACCAAGGACTTTGGTGGCAATAATTTGCTATTCTGGGCCTTTGGCACTTTGTAGCACCTGTAAGAGAAGTGGCTGCTTCTCTGTAGGGGTTGCTTTCCAGGATGATAGCTGAGGGTATGGGGTTGGAACTATTGCTATTCCCAAGGCTCTTGGGCTTTGGATACTAGGTTGTCTCCATCTCCATTAAGGGAGATGGTGGTCAAGGTTGTGGCAGAGACTTGACTTGCCTGGTACATGCTGCCTCTTGTTTCTCTCTCCAGGTGTCCTGCTGTTTCCCAGTGATATTTAGTTTAAGAACCAAAAAGCCAGCTTTTACAAGCCTATATTTCTCATGAATTTCTCAATTTAATTCAATTCAACAAATACTTATTAAACATCCCTGTTCTTAGTTGTGAGGAAAAAACAATGTTCAGATAAGACATAGTCTCTGCCCTCACTGAGCTCATTAATTTTTTTATCTAAAACAAGTTAATGTTTCTATTTTATGAGGTAAACTTCCAAATTACATTATCTCACTGTTATCCAAATAATAAAATGATCCCTATAATTAACCAAGGTGAGAGACATAGCTGATTGATAGCTCTGATGTGTTGAATGCCAAGGTTCAAAGTTACACTCCCAACCCTTGGTATGGGTAAAGGTAGTACAGTACCTTTTTCTAGGCGCATCATCATTATGAGTCCAGAAGAGAGAATGAATATTGTCCTAAGGTCTAAATCAGATTCAAAAAGCTATCTTTGACAGTAATCTGAGGCCCTTTCTGAGTCTGAGCAGGAAAGGGGTGATCCATTAGGAAGTAAAAACTTACCTATTGAGGAAAGGGCCACACAATCATAGAATTAGGAAACAGCATAGTATAATGGAAAGATTGCTGGATTTGGAAATCAGAGGTCCTATATTCAAATTCTGTTCTGCCACTTAAAATCTCTGTGATCTTGAGCAATTAATCAACAAACACTTATTAGGCACCTACTATGTGCCAGATACTAGGGCAGATGGCAGCAAGATTTTCATCTTCCTCGTTAAAATGTTAGAGGGATATGTGTTCTATTAAGATTTATCACTTAATTGTTGGGCAGTGGTTCTTTGGGTTTTATCTTCTGGTGCCATAATTTTTTTTTAAGTCAATATCTTGTCAGAGTCTGTGCTTCACACAACTCAGTACTTCCATTTTAGGGTCAGTGTGGTACCATGGACAGAGTCCTGGATTTGAAGACACTGGATCTGGGTCCCAATTTCAGCTGTATTTGCTGTTGATACGATCTTTAAGCAAATCACTTCTTCCCTTTGGACCTCAGATTCTCCATTTGTTGAATGAGAGGGTTGAATTAGGCTATCTCTG